>NW_009649137.1:1972769-2030632 GCF_000708025.1 Charadrius vociferus
AGGGGGTGTTTGCAACATCCCCTCGGCTACTTCAGTTCTGAGAGGGCAATCTTCCACATCAGCAAGGCTGGAGAAGGTTCTGGAAAGTTCTGAAAGGCCCCGGAAGGTTCTAGGTTGTCCCTCGGTTGGGGTTGTGCCCTGCCTGGGCCCTGGGTCCTGCCACGGGGCCACCACCACCACCATGTCGGGAGGGAGAATTGCTGCTACAGCAACACTGCCAACGCCTCCGCTCTTTCCTTGATTTCACCCGTTTCACGTCCTGTGAGAGGCTGTCTATACCCCACCTCGTGTGCTGGCCTCCCCTCCGCCTGCCACACATTCAGCTGAGGGGCCGACGTGGCCCAGCGGCCATAGACCCCCAGCAGCAGGTTGGTGCTGCAGGGGCAGCAGGGGTTTTCACCGGGGACAGTGCAAGTCCTGGCCAGAGTTCCGTCCATCACGGGCCCCCACGCCAGCCAGTATGCCTCTATCTTAGCCGCTGCACCCGAGACTTCGCTGATGCTGGACTGTTTGTTTTCTTACATCGAACGCCCGCGTTGATCTGACCGCGGATGGTGGCAGTTCTGCTGTCTGTCACTGGCAGGCCAGGGGCCATGCATTGGTTCACTGCTGCTCCCCAGGACGATTTCACTCCAGACGGGGAGTCTTCTCCCTCTGCTGATTTTTATCAGCTTCTCCCTCTGCTGATTTTTAGGGTGCTCCTTGCCCTGGCCGAATTCGGTATGGCCACAGCAAGAGGAATACAAAGCGCACTTTATCAATATATTTCCTGAAAGCTCATTTTGTCTGCGATGCTTTTAGCAGGACAGACAATTACATTTGCTGTCTTAATTCTTTCATTCTTTTTATGTCTTTTAAGAAGTAACTGAATCACGGAGATAATGCACAGGCTTTCACGAAGGGGATGTACAGTCCCATTGCCCACACCCTTTTCCTCCCACTTTTAGCCATTTGTCCCCTTACTTAACAGCCCAGGGTATGAAATGAAGAGCATGAGCCAGTTTGGGCAGGCACTGCGGGTTTTCTGCATGGTGTCTGGGTGTTCTGAGGGCCAGAGAATCGCAGGGGTGCGGATTGCAAAGGCAGAGATAGTCGGCTTCATAACCTAGCCCGAGCTCCTGAATAACCCACATGATGAAGGACATATCTGAATTAATTCCTGAATGAACTAGAGCACATCTTTGGCCAGGGGGGGGTGTGAGGGGGAGGAATCTAATCCTGATTTAAAGTTGTTGGTGATAGTCCCCACAGTCCTTGGTAATTAGTTCCACTGGTTAATTACCCTCACTGTTAAACATCTGCACCTTATTTGTAGTCAAAATTTGTCTGGCTTCCAACTTCCAGTTGGATCAAATTATAGTTGCGTCAGCTAGATTGAAAAGCCTTCTATTATCACATTTCTGTTCCCCATGTCAGTACTTAGAGGCTGTGATCAAGTCATCCTCTCAACTTTGTCTTCGTTAAGCTAAACAGATGGAGTGTCTTCTCCAGTCTGTCACTAGAAGCCACGTTTTCCAATACTTAGTCATTTTGTTTTGTGGCCTTTCTTGGATTCATCCTCACCTCATCCACAACCTTCTTGAACTGTTAGACATACTCATCTTTTTCAGGGTCAATCCTCTCTAGATCTGGAGTTCCCTGCAGTCCTGGGACTGTGGTCTATATTCTGTTTGTGGATATATGTCCTAGTGTTTGACTAAATAGAAAGATATATTTTTGGGTTTGTACCCAACCCATTAAGTGATCCAAACCATATTGCTTTGGTGATCTATCTGTTTCGCTATTCAGCCAGCATTCCCATTGTTAAGGAGCTTTCCTCATACATGCTGGGGCTGGACATGCCACCTTCCCTTCCCTCTGCTGAACTTTCCCATGGCAGCACTTTGGAAGGACTGAGGCTGGGGATAGGCAATGGAGTGAGGATGGGAGGGCTTCTGAAAACAGAGGCCTAATCTCTCCCGTTGCAGCCCATAATGCTGGCTGGTTTATTTTAATGATAAAAGAAGTTATCCTTAGGGGTGCAGTGGGTTCTGGCTTCACCTCACCACAGTGTATGGCAGAGATACCCTGCCTAGCTTTAAACACACTGGTTACCAAAAGCACCACTGCATCACAAAGCCTTGCCCAGAGCACACGGTGCTGTTTCTCAGCGGATCAGCCTATACAGAGGTGGATGTGATTTCTTCTTAAACAGTGCTCGCTGGGGAATCAACATCACCCGTGGATTCCCAGAGAGCAGTAAGCACGCTGCCTAAGGCACGCAAACTGCTTCAAGGAGGGCCACCAAAAAAAAAAAAAAAAAAAAAAGATTACCATTGTTTTTTCCCTAAGGAAGACATGGAGCAGCTTTTCTAAACCCCGCACACAGCACAGAGCTGGGACTGTGGCTCCACAGCACAGGACACTTTTGTCTGCATAACCATGCACATAGCACAAGGGCACTGACAGCTCCAAAGCACGGAAAAATGGGGCAGTATAGGCAGTCCATGGGTCTCTGTGCCTGTTTCCTGGCTTAGGGAACATAACTGCAGTGTGATTACCCTGTGATTCCCAGAGGCTGTGCACTGAATCCCCAGTCCGCACCATCGGTGAAACCCACACAGTGGGGTCAAGGTTACCAGGTTTCCAGTCCCCAAGCACCTGGTAGGCAGCCAGTGGGAAGCTGAAAGCTAATGCAGTACCAGCTCTTCTTCTTTCCCTTTCAACACTAAATTGCCTCAAAACTAGCTAAAGCTTTGCTTGCCCACTGCAGTGACTTCTGTAGGTGTCACGTGGATGGTGCAGGATAGCAGAAGAGAAGTGGTGGGCAGAAGCGTTTCTGTGGCAATTTTCCCCACAGGATTTGCCCACCCTGTGCAAATGCTGGAGGACGCCAGTTACAGGAGCACATCTAGACACTGTGCATGCTGCCATTTTCTGATCATCTTGTTCCTGGGTTGGGGAAACGGCCATGTTGTAACTGGGGGTGACCTGTGTTTTGGGTATTGCACATGGAGCCTAAATTGTGCTGAGCAAAGCCTTGGGACCATTTAGACGAATGGGAGTTTTGCCAGGGACTTCAATGGATCTATGATTTCACCACGACATCTGTCGTGCATTAGCTTCATCAGTATTGATGTTACAGGCTGAAAACCAAGACGTGGCCTATACCAGTTTAGAGTCAGCAGAGTAGTGCTGATACCAGTATTTGGGGGAGAGCCAGACCCAGATACAGAACTTTCATTTTTGGTATAACTGCAACCAGGCTTGGGGGTTGTGGAGCTTTTGTTATCCTAAAAATGATCCGCCCTCATCAAAACAGTTATACTGGTGCAAAACCGTTTGGGAGGAAGACCTGCTTTTCATGTCACTGTGACTGGGATGTACTGCCTAATTCACAAGTGCACCCTCACATTCATTTCACTAATGCTTACAAAGCACTCTGAACAAAATAAAAGAACTATATTGTTTCACTACCACATGGACTGAACCATTATTTTTATACCATGAAATATTATTTTCATACCATAAAATAATGTTTAAAAAAGCAGTGTAAATAATTAATCACAGAGATCTAAGTAAAATTAACCACACAAAAATCTAGACTGGTCTCTGCACAACTCTAATAAATACCCCAAATATCTGGACTTAACAGCAAAAGCCTGGTAAATATTTCAGTTTTGAAATAGAAAAAAATAGTCCTGGCTTGAAAATAGCTTCTTGTTTCTGCGATTTTTTTTCTCACAGTCCAAACAACAGAGTGAAAAAGAACCCAATCCAATTCCCATAGGTCTCATTAATGAACCTGCAAAGGGAATGTGTTGGAATAGCTGAGGGCTCTCACTCCATTTAAAACGTGTAACAAACCCCAAAATTACTTATCTTCGCTGTTTCAAGGATATACAAAGTTTGTGTTCAGAACTGTGCAGCTGGAGATTTCTGGCACACACAACACACTAAATCTTCTTGGCTTCCCGCTGCGCCCCTTGCCAAGCTCTCGATGCAAATCCAGAGCCAGGTCCTGCCTGCCCACAGAAGGTGGGGGACCTCCTCCCCTTCCTTCCAGCGAGACTGCTCATAGCCAGGCCATGTTGGTGCCAGCTGCCCAAGGGGCTGAACTTCACAGCTCTTCTGTGCTTCTTAATTGTGCATCCTCCACCCTGGGCTTGCTCTCCTGAAGCATATTGACGAGGGCTTCCACGTCCCTGCTTAGTTTAGATATGGGGCTGAAAATTGAGTGGCGTGATGCGCTGGTTCTTCTCCAGCGACTGGCAGGAGGTGCTGGACCTGATGCACACTTTGGTTTTTCTCTTGCCATGGGAGAGAGCGGGAAGCAGTTGCCAGACATGGCAGTGTTGCTCAGTGCTTTGGGAACTGCAAACATTCATTCCCAAGTGTGCAAATTCAAGATGCAGTCAATCCACCCGCGCCTGAGCCTCACCTTTCCTTGCAGCACTGTGAAAAGGTGCAGCTACAGCCCAGCGCTCCAAGCTATTGCATTCTTCTGTCTGTATCAATTTGGCTTTTACGTCCTATGCAACACCAACATGGCTGATCCAAAATGAGTTATCTGGGTTGGGGATCCTGGCTCAGCACAGCACAAATAGAGGACCAGATGCAAACCTTTACTTTGGGTTTCTGCCATCTCAAATATACATGAGTGGAGCTAATTTTGTTCCAAAGAAAATGAAAATTGTCTGGTTCTTTCCTCCATGTCCTTCGCATAGTCTCTCTTTGTTTATTGAGACTGGAGTTACTCAGGCTTTTATCTAGGACTTATTTAGGAAGACTGAATTGCGAGGTCCCTCCTGCTTCATCAAATCCAGTCCCCTGCTCATGCAGGCAATCACATCTTATAACGCCATTCATAAACTGATCAAGTGCTGTCTAAAAACTAGTTATATACATATATTTTTTTCCCCACTGCTCATACTGAAAAGGTGCTCCAGAACCTCCTATTTCAGTCACGCTATTTTGCTCAGCACGATGGCAACTCCAAATAAGGGAAGGCAGTCCGAAAGGAATAAATAATATTGTGTGGGGAAGAAAAGCAACTAACCTACACATTATCATTAAACAACAGGACGTGACAGGCAGTGTAATGTTTCTGGTTTTGTTGTGAGTCAGGAAGATGAAGGTCATGTGATATCAGCTCTCTCCGCAGCACAATAAACCTTATTAACATTATAAGATAAAAATAAATATTCAACAATTAAGGGGGAAAAGGGTCACACGTTTGCATCTGCTGAGGATTATTGACAGCAATCTGACATTACCGTCAGCTAAACCCACTGCTCTATTTTGTCCAGAGTTTCTAAAGCCATTATATAATGATCAGTCTAATAAAGTCTAGATTAGAGGCATTTCTCTTGTGTACAAAGAGATTGGCTTTTGGGTTGCCTTGTGGAAAAGCAACATTATTCTTAGGGAGAGAAAGGGTTAGTTGTCTCTAACAGCGATCCTGATGAAAAATGTAAACTGTCTGAGGCCATTTCAGACCTCCGGCAATATTTTATGCTAACAGGTTTATGTCGGAATTAACAAAGTTCTCTAACCACTTAGTCTGTTAAAATGCAGTTATTTTTTCCCCCTTGCTAGGAAAGCATGTGCCAACCTAAATTTGGATTGTATTTATTACCATTTGCAATCACCTGGTGTCAGAGGCCACGTGAATCCTGTGAGTTTATCTGATTTGAGTCTGGAGCATCCAAACGTACCTTTCAACTTGTTTCTTCATGCTGTGCATGTCTAGAGTGTTTTGCAGTAATACCATAAGCCCCTACAAGTGCAGAGAGTGATAGGAAGGAGCAGAGTAAGATACTGTCCCTTGGGTACCTCATAGCTTGGAGGAAGGTGCTGAATTTGAATTATCCCATATCCACTCACCCAGCATCAGAATGCAAGCTGCCTGTCTTTTCTTCTTTTTTCCCTTAAAAAGGATGAGGGGGGGGAGTGGGGAGGGGGAAAATGTCACTTAACTAAAAGACACTATCAAGCCAGGTAGCACTGAGGTATGACTCCTTTCATACACCATTTTACAGCGCACGTGAAAATTAGAAACAGCATTGGCATCTACCAGCTGCCACCTGCCACTGACCTGCTGCTGCAAGGCCTGCAACCACAGAGTGAGGGGTGAAGGACCTCGAGCCAGCTTCAGCCACGCTGGCTGAAGACCACGGTGAGTGGGTGGCCCAGTACTGAGGCTACAAGTGCTGCTGGGGGGTCCTCAAAGGCAGGAGCTGCTGGCAGACATGGGGCACTGCGCTGACACAGCTGCATCGCTTCCTCAAACCAAGCTAGCCCAGCACGGTGCTTTACCTTGTGTAATGCGAGCATTTCTCTGTTGTTCATTCCCAGCTAATTGAAATCTCCTGAAAACTTTAGTCAGCTGGTACATCCATCCTATTTCTGCTATTTTTTTAAAAACACGGGGCTGATTTCAACCCTGAGGGGACATTCACCTGGGAAATCACGCTAATGCTTTTCAAAAAACTTTGCCTATAAACACTTTTCTTGCCTGAGAGGCAATAGCAGTTTCGCTTGGCTACCAGAGGTAAGACTCAACTATTCTTTAAAACTGGTTTGCATAAGGCAGGTTTACAAAGCATATTAAAGAGAAGCTGAACACCATTTGCGTTATCACCTTTGTCAAAAAGATTGTGTTTAGCTCCAGATCATTAAAGAAATGACAAGACATTTTTCCCCTTGCCAGCTCAAGCCAGGTCTGAGATTTGCGCTATGGGTTTGCAAAGCCATACTGGAAAACTTCTGTCCTGAAAGCATCTTGCTCAGCCTCATCAGGGGCCTGTCTGCAAGAAGAAGCTGGCCCTTGCAATGGGTATGGAAAGCCAATTTGGCTGGCAAAGGCTTCTAGACAAAATCATATCCCGCTCTGTTCCAGGCATCTGGTGAAACACAGTTCCGGTCACATTTTCTCCAAAGACTCTCTCTAAACTCAGGACACTTTGCAGAAGATGTTCCTGACCACAGCTAGCACAGTCACAGCCCCAGCAACGCTGTGAGCCCTGCTGCAACACCCAAGATCCTCAGCCGCTCTCTCGGTGGGAACTGGCTGCACACAGGACCGCTTCTTATCCAAGGCCAGATGGGGTTGGGTGACTTTGGTCACCCATGGCTCTGAGCACCTGGCATTGTTTTAAGGTCTTTGCCAACCAGATGAGGACACAGGCAGGGCACGGGGTCCCAGCATTTAGAACAGCCACTATACCTGCTGCTTCTCCACCTTAGGGTTCCTGCTTTTGCTAAGATGAATGCTACTTGGTAGACAGGGAACAGAATAAAAACAAATTTTGTATAATTCTGCAGAGTAGCCATGGTCCAAATAAGCTTTGGCCTACCTACATTACCAATGAAGTGACTAACTGGCCACCCTTGTGTGAGCCATTTTTCCATATCTGCCCACAGATGCCTCACTATCACTGCTTTTAAGAGCTGTGGTACTGGTTTTCAGGAGTAACTCTCCAGAACAGGAGCACAACAAGAAAGATGTCCAGGTAGGGTCACAAATCCTGCCCAAACTTAACTGCATAATGTACGTCTGTAGGCTTCTGTATCATATGGAAGTTGAGAGACAGACATGTGGAAGCATATGGACCTTAGTTTGGGTCATTAGCAAATGCTGGATATGCCTTTTAAACCTTAGTACAATATGATGTGGCATGAAATACCTAATTACATACCCTGTTTAATTTTACTTTCTGTCTCCTATACAAATGCACACATGTAGTATAAGGTTAAGAGTTTGCCGCCGTGCAAAATTCATGAGGACTCAATGGCAATAATCTAACATACCGTGGACGGGGGCCTGTAGTCACCAGGCTGAGCACTGCTCTCTCCACGTGGCAGCACTGAGAGCTAAAAGCCTGAGCTGGGATCCAACTGTGCTGCTGTCATGTGAGGTATGGGTAACTTTTTGATTGCTTTTGATTCCATTCCTTATGGAAGGTGATAACATTTGTTTTCTTTTTTTTGGAGGAAGGGTACATATTTGCCTTGATATTACTAAAGGATTAAGTCCTCCTTCGTGTCCCAATTAGCTTTTCGTACATTTAGACTGTGCCTGTGTAGCACTTTTCTACAGTGCTTTTAAAGCCAGGAACAGATACAGGTTGAGCTTGTGTCTGCAGACTGGAGGTGCCCAGGGATTCTTCCACGTAACCCTGACAGGTTTCTCTCCACTTTGCCTGACACAGTGCAGTCCCTGTGCAAAGTACCAGCCACCAGCAATTAGTACTGGAGTCCCAAGGGGCTTCAAAGTGGGGAGGGAAGTGATATACTTACAGGGCAAAAGTTGGCTTTTTTTTCTTTATGCAAAATTCATTCCGGACTTAAGCATTCAAGCATGCCTTTTCTTCCTTTCCTGTATGCCAGAGAGGTCTCCTAGTCAGTGCCAGTCAGTGGAAAAGACATCATCCTCTCCTACCCTTCTGATTACTTGCTCTCAACCTGAGCTGCCCTGCTTTAGAAGGACCCATTCTTTTAATTTTAGAGCAGCAGTGTTTTGCTGTTAGCCTGTTACCTTGAAATCACTCTTATGTCAGGTGAAAGTAAAATGCAAATGTGTTTATTTACAACTCCCCAAACAGACCACAGTTTAAAAAGATACACGCCTAGAAATGCTGAAGTCTTTCTGTAGCCATTCTGGTAGATCCAGAGAGATTCAAAGCTTCCCATCAAAATATATTCACTTCTTCTCCTCCAAAAGCTTAATTACCTTTAAATGTTTCAAAAGGCAGCCTTGCTGCTCTTCCAGTGAAAACAAGCACTCTCACTCGGAGATGCAAATGTCAATGCACTACACCAATGTGTCGCATCCTGTTCTCGACTTGACTAAATCAGCAACTCCTTCATTCAGCAAGGGATAAATCCTTTCCCCTCCCCCCCCAAAAAATTATGCAGTGTGACTCATCTTCACTGCAAGTGTGCCTGTCCGTTAAATGGTGTATTTTATTCCGCTCCAAACCTTAGCCAACACACTTACTACAAGCATCTGCTAGGGACAAACACGGGTAGTTCATTAATCACTCTTGATTGAGACCAGACACTGCAGTCATTGACTACTGCATGGTGACAAAGGGTTGTAGGGGTTCCACATTGACAACTTCTCTTTTCAGGACTACAGGAACAGTCTTACTTCCTACTTGCTCCATGCTCAGACCCCTGGGTTCCTGCCCGCCTCCCACTCCCTGCCAGCAAGAAAAGAGTAAGCAAGTGATTAGTGCATGGGAAAGCGGCACTGAGACACTGATGTCCATTTGCAGGGTAGGTGCTTGACTACCAGGAGGGTAGCCAAGGCATACAGGAAGGGAAAAAGATGATAACAATAAGTACTGAACGGGATAGTGCTCATTCCTCTGGCTGCCTTCAACCAGCCTCTTCTAGCTAAGACTTCATCTCCTTGGTTCATGGGGATCCATGAGGTCTGAAGACCATTGAAATCCAGCTTCTCCTCTGTTTGGGAAAGTTACTTGTGGGAGTTTTTGTTCTTCTTCAGAGGAGCAGGTACTCCCAAGCCCTCTCTTAGAGCGATGATTAACTTAATTTTCATGCAAAGAAGGGAAAACACCTGGTATTAAACAGAGTGCTCTCAAATGTGATGTTTAGAAGGGAGTTTGGCAGAAGGCTGCCTTGACCAAGTTATTTGGTCACCATGACAAGGGGATTGAGCCATCTTGATACATGTTTGTAACTGGCTGACCTTTGTCCTGTAAAGACTCACTCCACCCCTTTTCTCTAGATCTGTGTTGGGCATGAAAGTACTCCAGATGCTAACCCCCTCCCATCATCCTGAAGGCCTCTCCCCAAATTTTCTTCCATTCGTCACAAACTTCCTCTCAGCAAAGACACATATCCACTCTCCTTTCATTCTGCCTACAACTACCAGTTACAAGCTTAATAAGGATGCCTTCCCAGATCCCCTCACAATTTATTCTGTCTTTCAAGAAGCACAGCCTGTTTTAAAAGCCCCTCTCGAGTTCAATGGAAGAGTCAGCAGCTATCTGCGTCCCTAGCACAGGCAAGGGTTCATGCCAGGGCAAGGCTGTCTAGCCAACATGCATAAAATTGCAAGAGACTCTCCAAAACCTCTTATCAGAAATAGATTAATTTGCTGTATTCTTCTCCAAGGTCATTTTTTAAATTGCCTGCTGGAGGAAGACCTTGCTAGCAAGTTACTCTCATCTCCTGCCGGAACCAAAGCTCCATGTTTTCCTTTAGCAGTCCCCCACTTGATTCTCTTCCTCTAGAAGTTACACCCCTTTATGTGAGGCTACCATGCTCAGCTTTCTCAAGCCCAAGTCAGCCAAGCTTGCAGGGCCTGAGTAGATCCCCTGTGGAATCAGGAGGGCTGCATGCAGACACAGGAGTTCCTCTGTGTGCAACACAGCTCAGGCTCAGCATTCCCACCTCTTCCCTGGTTAGATGGATGAAACAAGGACCATTTATGAGCTGCCTGTTACAATCCTGCAACGAGGGGAAGGTCAGAGTTACTTTCTTGTCTTGGATGAAATTCACATCTCCTCTGGCCTTTGTCTACATAAAAGCTGTTTTGAAAGACAACTTCTTGATTTGGAATGATGAGATGGCATCAAACAGCACATTCACATTCTGCTGAATGATTTCTCAATGGAAGATGTACCTTCATTAGGACCATCAGACCCATGGCACAATGCAATTAACTCAGTCCCTTGACCTGAATCTCTTCACATTTGCACTGGTTCTCCAACTGTGTTCTGTCAGTGACTGTAACAGTTTTCCCTAATTTGTGCCAGGAGGAGAAAGACACACAGACTTACTGTTTCCAAAAAGAAAGGAATAGCATTTCTAGCAAAATGAAGCACAATATTGTCTTGATCCCACAGGGACAACTTTAAGGGAGCTCTCCTTATGTGCTTACGGTGCTCCTCACACCACAGCTTCCTTCTTCACCTAGGACCACAAGGGAATTATGTTGTTAAAAGCAAAATACTACATTTCCTGGTGCTATCTCTAGCTACCTCTGGCCTCTCTGTATAGGAAGGACAGTGACTTGACCACTGAGTAAGAGGATAAGAGGTAGTTTAGCAAGCCATGGCCAATTTTTCCATCGCCTGGTGTAGTGCAGTGTTTTGGAGTTTGATCCAGTCTGTGCACTGAATTCCATGCCCATCACCACTTTGCTTTTCCTTTATGATTCTGTCAGAGTTAGCCAGGTATCAACAGATGATAGGCCAGAAGTGAGCAATTCCCTTGTGCGTGTGCAAGAGTCTAATCCCTGCTCTAGCCAGTAAAAGCTTTTATGAAAAAACATCCAACAGCAGGAAAAGAAAAGCCAAATCTTAGCATGAGAAGAAAGCTGAGACAAAATTTCCCATAGCAGGCCATTTACTGCTCACACACACTGCTCCTTAGACAGGAAACCTCTTAAAAGACCTCTGCCGATTCTGGCTCTTTGAGGCTCCATAGATGTACATATATGCGTGTGAAGCAGAGAGAGAGGAGAGGCATGTCAAAGTGTTGCTTTCTCTCTGCTGACGGTTGCAGACAGACCTGACACTTAGAGCATGAGATAGCATCGCGCTCGATTTACATCAAAGCTACTGCTACCTCTTCTTTGCAAAGAAAAAAAAAAGCCAGAATCCATTTCAGTTACTTAATTCTTGGTTGTAGGTACAGCAGAAAGCAGCATTCAAACCAAGGATAATCGTGTCCAGAGAATACCTATGGAGTGATCTGTGGGTACTTAGTGTTCAAAATGACCCTCCATTTTATGATCTGTTGCCCACAAGGCCCTCTGTCCTATTGCTGGTAGAAAGTGTATTTACAGCCTTCCACACCTTCCTTCTACATTTTGACCATGTTACTGCACAATTCCTAAACCTCCCTGGGATTCTTAAGCACTAGCAAAGACTTAGTCCCCTCCAGGGGGTAGAACATGGTGAACATCCCACATCTGCTTATGTTACAGCAGTGATGCTACTTCAGCAGTACTAAGCCTCAAGCAGAGGAAGGATGCAGGACCACCGCACTGCACGTGCTTCCCCTCACGTGTGACATCTTCTGAGCTCTTACTAAGTTAACCTGTACATTCATGTGTCTTCAGTGTTGTTGTAATATTGGCACTAATTTTTCTAGGCCATAAAGGGAGAATACAACTTTCTCCTTTTCAAAAAAAGTAGGTTTTCTTGGTTCATTTCCATAAAGCCCAATGCATTATGCATTATCTCATTCAAAGGTAAATAGTGGATACACACATGGATAAAAGATTAAATCCTGGAAATTCTAAACAATTGGCAGGAGGCATAACCATGGCAAATTGATTCTGTTCCCCCTCTGCAAAAAAGAAATGAAAGAATATTTGTGCATTTTTTAAATTACATGTAAGATTTGAAGACATTTGGGGGTTGGTTTCTTTGATTTTTTTAATTTTTTTTTAATGAAAATACATAGTGAATATTGAAAAGTTCCTTGAGTTCAAAAGTTTTTTAAAACAAAACCCCTGACAACCTTGCTCATTGCTCATCTACAGTATTATGTGCCTCAGTACCTGAATAACAATGCCTGCATCTATCACAGCAATGATGTGCAGAGGCGAACAGAGCCACACAGAGCTCCATGCAGAAAAGAAAAAAAGTCCTTAAAGAAAATTGTATTGCCCCAAAGAAAAAAGGTTAATTTAAATATGTAGGTGGTCTTGCTTGATTGGTTGGTTTTATGTCAACCCTGACCCTACAGTAACCCCAGTCTTGCTGATCAAAGGGATTAAGCTACAGGCTCCAGGGCTGAGTTTGTAGTCTATAAGACTTTGCCATATCTCTGTGTATAGCCTCTCCTAGAGCTGTAGTTTGCTCTCCAAAGGCATCAGTGAGCACTCTTGCTGTCCTTTCTGACCTTCATTTGGACTCAAAGCAGTTTAAGGTGTTGATGTGCAGTCTGATCACAGGTGTCTTTTTGTTTTCTGCCCTGTGTCCCAGCCTGGCATCGGGAAAAGAGTTAGTGACAGCACCGTCCACGTAGAAGGTAAGGGACTCTGAGCACACCAGGTATAATTACCACCGTACCTGCACGGATTTGATGCCAGGTTGATGAAGCAGGCAATTTCAGCAAACCTCTGCTCCTTCTCTACCTGCTCCTCTCTGCTTCTTCTGCACAGCACTAAGAGCAGACACAGTAACGAAAGCCTTGCTGCTGCAGCCCGTGTTAGCCGGTATGGTGGTAATTCTTTTCTATGGCCACCAGGGTCAGAAAAGGCTCTTTCTTCTCCCCCTGTTCACTCCTTATTACACAATGGTACGTGAGCATACAGGTGTATATATGAGCTCATGTTGGCTGAGCAGGGAGTGAGGAAGGTGCCTGTCAGAACAAACATGCAGCCTCCATGCTAGCCTTTATGTCCATTATCCTTTGCTAAGGACCACCTTGCTTTCCCACAGGCAGATACGTGCTCCTGCACAGTGCCCTGGTCATCTGCAGCCTAATTCTCTCTGCATCTCACTTGATGAAGTCCCTCCCTTCCCTAAAATAAAGGAGCTATGAAGCACTGTGGCATTTAGAACAAGTTCTAGATAATGGATCAGAGGAGCTTATGTTCGCGTGGTTACACTAGATGAGCTTGTTATGTAGGCTAAGACCAATATTAACTGTCCCATCCTTCCCTCTACTTCCAGTCACACATTTTCTTTACTCCTTCTTGCCAGTGGTAGCATCTGAGTGGCCTAGCAGGAAGCTAGAACAGGGAACTCATCTAGCTGAAAACCAGACATTTTTCACAGAGACATAACCCATTTCCAGACAACCATTGATGCTTATTCTCACTCAGGCTGTCCCACTTCCACAGGCTGGCACCTGTGCTCTTCTCTTCTGCGTATCACCTCAGTAACACTGCTGATGAGTTCGAAAACCAACGATGGCTCTGTACATCTCCAGACAGGCCATATACTTATTCGGTCATGTTACCCTGGAAGGAATACTCAGGCCCTGTCCAGACAGGGGGGCAATCAAATGCACTCACATCACTATAAGGCCACTGCTAATAAAACATTACCTCTACTGAGTATGGATTCACAGTCTAGCTGTATCCCACAGCCTTTTGAAGTGCCTGAAGGGGACACATAGTTCCTCTGTCCCCATCTAGCCCCACAGAAAACTGGACAATTTCATGACCTCATGCTGTAGGATTTGAGTAGCATCTCTACTGCTTTATCCCACCTCTGTAAAGCAGACAGCGAACACAAACTCAAAACCACAGCTTTCCCCCGTGCCGAGGTTACCAGTCTATCCTCTGCAGCCCTGAGATCTGAGCAGGAAGGAGGAGCCTGTCCACGGTTGCATTGCTTCAGAACAAGAAGGGAAGTGCAGGATGGAGCAACAGCCACCAGCTGACACTGCTCGCCATCACAGGCATACTTGCTCACGACAAGGCCGAGGACACTGTCTGCTCCTTGAAAGTTTCCTTGTTTACTTATTCCCAGGCCCATCCTCAGCCCTGCGTACATACACACACAGGCACATGTGCACACGCAAACACACACAGTGATCTACTCGAGAGAGAAGACTGGAAAGACAGGCTGCCAGGGAAACAACCCACAGTTGTTTGACATTTGTTTCTGTTTCTCCAAGGAGGTTTTCTGTGGTAGCTGAGCATCTCACTACTCAGATTTTGACTTCTGTTGGTTCTTACTGTCCATGTTGGACATGGCCGCCAATAGACAGAGTTCTGAGTTCAGTAAAAAAGGTCAGAGAAGTAAAGAACCCTTTTTCCTCTGCTTCTTTTTTCGATCTTACAGTTGCCAGTAAGGCCTCATACAGCCCCCTCTTTGAACTGTTACAAACACAGAGTTTGAACCTTTTCAGACCTTTAATACCTAATTATAACTGGGACATTGGTAACATCTCAGAAAATAGAGTGGGCCTGTTCCTTACAGGTTTTCCTGTACACCACTGCAGTTGTGTCAGGACTCAAAGCAGTCCCACCAGTGTTCGGGTTTCATCTGCCATTCCCAGAGGATTTCATTACTCCCTCAGAATTTTTTTCCTACCAAGATTTCACATTGCCAGATAAGTTCCTCCGTTGCCTGCGAGCATTAGAGCCTCCCTGTCCCACAGCTATTGGATATAAGGTGGCAGAGAGGTGGGGTCTGTCTGCTTGTTGTATTGTCACTATGTTCAGGAGAAATTTTTTTTTTTAGTCAGTATTATTCTCATTGAAAAATGCTTTTTCCATTGTCCTGAAACAATTGTCGAATTCAGTGTGGACTTACCAAATTGCTTTCCTGGAAAAAATGTCAGGATTATATTCACAAAGCTGAAAGGAAGACAGCCACTTTTTATTCACTCATAAAGGATGTGGGAGTCCTGGGTTTAATTTCCTCCTCTGCCTGGGGGAACTTGAACCAGCATCACTTATCTCCCAGGAGAATACCATAAGGTTGTGCTGTGCTGCATACTAAGGTGGGTTGTTCTTACTCCCCACCATTGATGTGTCCTGCTCTATGCAGAAGGTCTTTCTAGACCTTCAGCTGAGACCCTCACATGGAAAAGGTTCAGCTGTTTTCCCCAATCTGTGCTAATGAGTATTGGACTATTAAGGAACACGGAAGTGCTGTCGACAGAGCACCTCCACCAGGATGCCCCTGCTCTCATGGCTGTGACACTCTCCTGGGAAATCAGAAGGGCAGACACAGCAGCAGAAGCGGCCATTGCACGTCCTGCACAAGCGTTACATCAGGCAGACCCATATACTAAAGCTTACGAGGTAAAAAAATACAGCTCAGTCTGCTAAAGAAAATTACTTGTACAGTCAGCACAAGTTAAAGATAGGAAGACCAAATTAGTTCAAACAAAAAGTCTTCCTGATATCATCCAAAGGCACTGCTGAGGTCAGGGCTGATATAGAAGATGGATGCCAAAATCAATGGACCAAAACTGGTGTGCCAGGAGCTAAACCTAACTGGTGGCTGCTGGCAGGTTCATCATCCTCTGGGGACATCCATTTTGATTCTCATGATAGAATAGGTGGACAGCAAGTAGAAATCCTGACAGTTGTCATTGCCAACTTTGAGACCTAAGTTACCCTGTGACACTGTTGGTGCTTAGTCACCTGATCTGATCAGACCTTCCAGCCAGCTTCTGGCCAGGACACATATAGATGTCATTGCTAGCTCCACCAACTTCAACTCAGTCCTGGAAACCCAATTGAAAGATGAGATCTGGGGTCCTGATGTCGCCCCTCTCTTAGCTGCTTTGTTGTTTCCTCACATGCTTCTCTCCTTATTCTCCCTCCCTTCACCTTCTGTTTAATCAAACGGGCCTAGACAGGAGGGGTACAGGCTGTGCCACACAGCTGTGAAGTGCAATCAGGGAGACACCTAAAAGCAATGTCTGAAAGAGGCAGACACTGGTACAAATTTCCTAGATCTCAGAGAGGCTAAGGCCATGTATCGTGCTTGCCTTTTTCTAGCAGTGAGGCTGCAAGTAAAAGTTAACACCAGAAAAGGAAGTCATACTTTTTGTCTTTGTTGGCCCTTTCTCTCCCCTTGCGCATATGGGTGTCTTCAAGTGAGCAGAGCAGAGTCCAAAAATGAGTAGTAACAACAAATCCAGTCTATCTCAATGAGTGTCTCTCCCCAAGAACAGCTACTGCTGGTATGAACTTAAATAAAGGGAGGGAAGCACCGCTATAAAAACTGTCAACGGCTAAGGGAAGAGGAATAATGGATGCTTTTAAAAAGGAAAGTCTTACTTAATTCTTTATTTTCCAAGTGCTTAAACTGTTTTTTCCTCCTTTTTGTGTATCTTTAATTAAAGGTTAAAAGACTCCTACCGGTGATTGTTTGCCATGGTAACCAAGTAGGCTGAGGTCTCTGAATTCAAAACCCCAAATCTTTTTAAGTGTTTAATGTTGCACAGTGTTGGGGTCATGTTAGCATCTTTGACTCACTGAGCCTACATCTTCCTCTGAAATGAACACGGCTGTGCCCTAACGGCCAGGCCACTAGACTAGAGAGGGACAGCCCTCTCACCTCCACACTCCCCCTTTGAATCTACCTCCTTCCTCTCACTTCTCCTTTGGGTGCCTGAACGTTTCATTTTGAATTAAATGCAATTTTCATTATGAAACAAAGCTATTTCTTTGCAGTTTGTCCGCGAGAGAAACAAAACTTTACCAAACTCCTCTGTTCTTACTGAGGTGATATTTTCTTCTTTCCTGCTGAAAAAACCAAACTGCACTTATTCATACCTTGCTGCTATTTTTAAGAGCAGGGCCCGGCTGTATGCCATTCAGGGGCACCACTAAGACTTGAGCAGCGGAATATGTATTATAGTATTTTCTAGTTAGTTAAGAGAAGTGACTGGCAAAGTCAGTTTTGCAATGTGTGCTGTCTGTATCAATGCATGTGTGTGTGTTTATTACATTAGTCACCTCAGCTACTAGAATGACTTGCAATTAAGATTGCAGTAGTACCTGAAATGTCACATTGCTTGTCTCTGTTCTGAAAGGGGCACTGTCTAACCAGATAAGGCAAAGAAAAACATATGAGGACATGACCAGACTTATCCTTATAACCACATTAGAGTGGCTAAAAATGCTACCACACCTACTAGAGAAATATCTTTTAGCTGAGACAGTCACTGGCCACGTGCAAGCTCTCAATCTGTTGTACTGCAAGGTAAGATGAGTTTCAGACATGGAAAAAACTAACCCATTTCACTTCACATTTGCAATAGACCAGAAGTACATGCTCTTACAGTTCTCACATCTTTCCTGTGAGACAACCACCTCCAGCCACAGTGGCACACATTTCTTAAGTTACTGTATCATGACATACAGCATCATCTGAATGTAGGTTGAGTTTGAATGAGATGCAGGCAAGGCAATTAACATAGCAGTACCCACATGGCTGACGTGTTACATCAGGTTTGCCTGTAGACGCAGGTTGGTGTGAGTTTACATTTATCTCACGTGAAACTCGGAGCCGGGACCTGCCCCTGCAGCAGGGTGTGAGCAGGTGGCCCCTGCTTGGGTGCCCCGGGAATTCCACGCTGCCTTCACTGCAGGTCTTTATGGGTCACAGCCCAAGGCTCCAATGTTTCCCCTCTCTTTGCCTCTCCTGTGCTTCCTCCATTGCTTTCTCACTCGTAGAATAGTCCTGGTTTTTGTTTTCAGGGCCCTTTCCTTCATTCTGCATAAATGAACGATTCAATTCTTTGCTATCAGCAGCAAAATCAATGACATTAGGAAAGAACGATATCACCAATAACGGAATGTTGGGATAAATACACAGTATAGGCAAGCCATCCAATTTTCCCCTTGTGCTCTTCTAAACTAACTAACATAGGCAGTCAAACTGTGGCACAAAACCCCAACCACGTGTTTTTTTCATAAGACTTGCTCACTTACATCAGCAGCTTAAAACAAAATTAAAAACAAGTTTCTGTCCAGGAGAAGAAAAAGCAGTGAGCTTACGCCTGCTTCTATCCTTTCTTCTTCAAAGTTCTTCTGTTTCATAAATCACTCTTACCACAAATGTTTTCATATTAAATTTAGAGAGAAGAACAAGATTATCTGCTTTGAATATCAGTGGACATACTAATTTGGACAGATTCTCATCTGCCAGATGCTGGAAAAGCTTCTGTGGAGCTATGCTGAAGTACTCAAGCCAAAGGTTTGGACATTTTTTTTGAAAGAAGTACTTGCGGCGACTTATGTGCTAGTTCAGGCTGCTGTGTTGGTTTTGGATGAGACACAAACCTCTTTTAAATATTTTTTCCAAAAAAGAAAAATTGTCTTGTCAGTTCTCTGAAGGCCTACTCTGCAGGGTTCTATGACCAGCTTCATTATTTTTTCTTTAAACAATTCTCCAAACACTTGCTATCTTTCCTAAGCCTTTTAATTTGCATGTCATAGTATAAAGTTTTCTGTGGTTGCAGAAGTCCTCATTGAATGTCAGCGGTACGCCATGAAAACACCTGACTAAGTAGGAACCATCTAACCCTTGGGAGTTATTGACTGCTGCCTCCAAGGGCGTAATTAACAAGTGGCAGAACTTGCCATGTGGGTCATGTTTTACAAGATCCCACAGTATTGGTATTGATTATGATTAGATTAGATTAGGTTGATCGTAAATGCTTATTTAAGTTATGAGATTTTGAGGCGAATAGTGAATATCCTGTCACGAGCACCACCAAGCACATTTTTAACACAAAGATACTTTAAAATGATAGTTAAAATAATCACATATATGCAATATCTTGAAGCATGTATATGTCCAAGACACTGAGCATGCCAGAGAAAAGCCAAGTTCCTGTATTTAACACTTTACAAGTTAAAGGCACAAATGAGTTCAACACACTAATAGGTAATTTTACATTTTAAAAAAACAGCTTATGGAAACCTCTGTTCTGTGCATGCCTGCCAGCTAATGGCACATATCTAAAGATGGCAGCAAATACAGCTGGTCTGGCACACCATGTGTTATTGCCTTGACACTGATTCTAAGGAGACTTTCATAAACTTGTACAAGGGAGAATGTTATTTTTCAGTCCCTCAAAATATGTAGGTGGGTTTTTTTGAATCCTGAAAATTCCATGCATCTGTCAGAAAATCTCTGTTTTATTCAAGAAAAGGTAGAAGAAGTCAAGGTGATTTTGCTGCTCAAACCAGGGTGTCTGTTGCCCTTTAGATGTGCTGGAATATCCAAGACATCTGCACACAACTGCAGACATGACAGAGGACCTAACAGAGACCATGCCTTTGCAAAGCTGCAGCTGAAGGGAGTCTTGAAGTATCTCATATACCTCTTGTTGCCTAAGGTTAGGCAGCTGAATCTCACACATTTTTTATTTTCACGTGCCACTTGAATTTTCTAATGTACTCTAACTCTTCCCCCCACCCCCCACCCCACCCCATCTTACTCTTTCTTTCTCAGTAACAAAGTGGGGAAAGTTTAACAGGAGGAGAGATAAAGAAGAAGAAAAGAAAGAAAAAGGAACATTTCTGAATTTTAAAAAGTCCAAACAAAAGGAATCAGAACTGTAAAAATCTTTACAACAAAACATTTTCCTCAGTTTAAAGTGACTTGCAGTTTTATCTGATCCATTCTACCTACTAATGCCTGGAAAACCCTCCACCTTATCTGTGAATGCTCTTTTCCCAAGTATAAATAACTGGCAGATTGATTCAAAAGCCTTGTTATGCCACGAGCAATCAGATGATGGAAACAGTGCAGTGAAGCTTCTCACAATGTCAACCCAGGTTAGAGCCTTCTCCATGGTCTGGAAGGCAAGTTCGAGGGCCATGAACAGTGATCCTGTTGCTGACCTCCTGAGTGGCCTCGGTTGCCCCACTTCATCTTCACTGGGATAGCAGGAAAGAGGAATGAACGCCAGTGTAGTGTCATGAAGATTCATGTCAAGTATTATAACTGCAAGTCCTCTTAGCTGCCTGTGAGAATTATTTCAAAACCTCATCTGAAGGAAGAGCCGGTTTTACTGGCAAATGAGCATAGAAAATGAGAGTAGAAATTGCCCTTCTAGCAGGAAAGACAGCAGATCTTCAGACTGTGAAGTCTGTGGGTGTTTGTGTGTGTATATATGCAGCAGGGGAAGAAGCAATCATTTACTACTTTCCGAAAAGCAGCAGATGGATTTATCTCCCTTGATATTGGAAGTGCTTGGTCCTAGAGTTCTTGATTTGACTCAGATCTCTTTTCAGCCAAGGCTCAATGAGATGTCATGGCCACAGCCAGAACTATGCGTGGATGTAGCTCTGGAGAAGCAGTGGGGCTCTATGGCAGAGGATCTGGGGCTCACCACTGGCCAAGACCTGTGTGCCTCTTCCTAGGAAGGCTCCCAGAGAAGTTACCGTACTGCCTTGAGAAGTCAGACCACAGAAAAAGAAAGAAGCTGTGCTCCCATCGGCCTTTCAAATCCAAGCACATCCCAAAACACAACAAGCTCTGGAAAGCAGAGATATGCAGTTCGCTTGGGTATGGAAAGCTGCGTTGTGAAAATTCTGTTGCTCCTTTCATATTACAATGCCTTTAATTATTTTTTTCCTCTGCGGTTTTATCTTCTCCTGGGCACAAGGTACTGCCAAGGCTCAGGTGCTCTGCCATTAGGGTTGCCTAGCTTTGATGGCAACACCATCGCCCTGATAAACCTGACACTGAGGGCCCTCCTCTGCCCTTCAGGTGAACATGTGATAGCCCTCTGTTTGCTGCACAGTTGAACTGAAATGTGATGGGAGAGTCTGACAACGAAAGGCTTTGTGGCCCTGGTGCAGATGACAGGCCAACTGTCAAAGACAACATGGTGACCTCACCAGCTTTGAAGATCTTGGCAGGTGGGAAACAGCAGGGAGTTTTGTACTCATCTCTGTGACCATCACCTTCCTCACTCAACCTCCCTGTTGTCTTGCCCAGCTCTCATGGACACATGGATCCAGGCAGAGCAGAGCGGGCAGCTATATTTCTTCCACTGCACTGAAATTTTCAGCCAGTGTGGCCTGTTGGGTTGGCAGTAATTCCACCTCCGCCAGTGCCCTCTCATGTTGTGTGCAGCCTGGGATGAAGCAGGGGAAACCCAGATGCAGCTGTGCCATGATCTGTACAGCTGCAGCCAGCCACGGACTGCTACTACTGCTCAGGAGCAAGGGAAAATGACACAGCCACTCCTCATCAGCATCTTTGTGGTGTAGCCTGTAATCCTCCACACATGTTCTACCGGGCAAATTATCAAAGCAAAACTGTGAGTGTCAGCGAAGACTCTCCAGTATCCATGGGTGATAATGTTTGGTTGTTTTACAGACTTTCCTAGAGCCAAGTTTACGAAAGCAGGCAGAAAGCAGTCCAAAAGTGAGCACAAAAGAAACATGTAAATCAGAGGGTACAGATGGGTTGTCTCTCACCCAACTCTGCTGCAACCAGAAGACCACAGTGAAGGCAGCGTACCTTCACCCTTGCCGTTCCCCAAGAAGTCTCCCCACTTCCAATCCTTCCAACACCGCTTTTTCTTCCTGGCAGCAGTGGGATTCTGTTTCTCTTCCATTGCAGTCTCTTGGGGCCAAATGTGTCCTGCCACCAAAAGCCTGGGACTTAGCCCCACCACTGGGACCTGCTCAGGCCAGGATGAGGCATCCAAGTGCCAACCCTGCAAGTTCATGCTGGGGTGATATTAAAGAAGGCAGCTGTGCACTGTCCATGGGACCTCTCCTCTGACGGTTACTGACTCTGTCGTGCCAGTGACAGAAAAGGAGGATGTGCCTTGTCTTTGCTGCAGCCGCTCACAGCCAAGGTGCTAATCTGTGCCGGAGAGAAAGCACCAGGCACATCTCCCTCACGGCTGCTCACCTGCAGAGGTGATACCCTCCAGCAACGAGTCAAGGAGTGTACTCTTAGAAATCATCCCAGTGTGACATGGCAGGGCTTTATGAGCTAGGGCCCTTGGAGCAGGCCTGAACAGCCCCACCACGGGCTGGTTGGTCGTGAGATGGCCAGCGGCAGAGCTGCCGCAGCCTTCCTGCCATGGAGGTGATGTGGAAAGGGGGGTTGTCATAATGCGATTGTAAACTCCTCATGGCAGGGAGTCTTTCGTCCCTCTGACAGCACCAAGTATGACAGGGGGAAGTAGGGGGACAGTGCCTAGTGACCCCTTTTGGCACTTCCCAAACATAAATGTTTATTAATAATAACAACACAATAAAGAGACCAGACCCTGCAAAACAGTGCAACAGTTACCTGCCAAGTGAACCCTAGCAGCAGCAACAATAAACACCATACAAGTAGAAATTATCAAAGACAACTTGGGAGGAAACCACAAGAAATGGCAGTTGAGCCTTATTAGTGCTATAAATCATAGAACTGGTTTCAGTTCCTGCAGCTCCTCACAAGCCGTATGACGCTGTCTCTTGCACAGCAAGCAATAGGGGTCTGTGCAGCCTGGAGGCACAAAACAAAGCAGGCGGGGAAAAGCGCCACTTTTTACCAAAGTAATTCTTAATTTAATTGCACATCGAGCAGAGCGAGACATGTGTGAGGTGGGAGAAACATGGACTTTCTGGGGTTTGGAAACTTCTTTTAGTGCCTGTTCCGGGCAGACGGTCTCACAAGGCTATTTGTTCGATTGTTTGTTTGTTTATTTAAAGATTTACCACCTCTACACTCCGCATTTGCCTGGTTGTCCTTGAGCCCATCATACTTCTTGAGGTTTTTTTCTCCAGGGGTGATTTGACAACAGGAGCTACAATGTCCAGTTCCTCCTCTGACCCTTCTCTGAAGTGGAGGGAGCAGAGGGAAGGGTTAGTTCACGTTACTTCTAATTTTAAAAGTGTTTGAAGCTTCTTGAAGCACACAATCATTTTTTTACCTGGGACCCTCCCATCCCCAGCCATTGATGTGCATCATTGATTAGCCTTCATTTCCTATATAGAAAATTCATTCTATACCGAATTATCTCAGCAGGACTTTAGACTCACCAATAACCACTGTTATCTACCTTGTTCGGGGAAGCAATGAACCTAGGAATTAATAATAATCATTACTTATTTTTAGTATTATTTAAGAGCCAGCAATGTGCTCAGCATGGTAAAAGACCAAAGGTGGAGACAGCTATGGTCCTGAGACAAATGCTTTCACCCTAGAAATGCCTACTGCTAGGGAAAATTCTGGCTCACAGGAATAGCTCCAGAGACTTTAAAGGGAGTCCCCAAACCAGAGAGAAATCCTTAGCATTAAATTGTGTTTTTAAAGAACGCCTAAACAACAGCACCTGGTCACTACATGCCTCAAGCACTACTGCATTGCAAGGAACGCCTAGTAAAGACATAACCTCAGCAGGTAGCACAGTGTGGAGTAGCAAAGCAAATGACAAAGACTCAGACCAGAGTGCTCTAAAAAGTCCAAAGGAGGAACAAGTGAAATTCCGTGTCTTACTGGGTTTGCTTTAAGTTTGAATTACTATCTTCTCCTGGCCAGTAGGCAGACAAGACTCACACAAGCCCAATTGTTTTTGTTCTCAGAAACCATTCCTTAACCATCTCACATGAAATACAGTAAAAGCTTTCACATCCTCACGCTCAGGCTAGGTGAAAGGGATTGTGTCTGGGACTGCAGATTAGGAGAGGAAGTTCCACCAGGATGGTGAAGGCTCATTACAAGGCACCCACGCAGGCATTGCAATACACTCTAGCTTGCTCGTATCCTCTGCAAGTTTGAAATGCTTAATAAACGAGGGACTGTTGGTGGCAAAATGATAAATACAAGGCAGTATTTTTGTCCTGTCTTGTTTTATTTCCCTCCAGCAGGACTGAGCATTTGGGGTAGATTCTCTCAGCCAACTGAGCTGTGCTTTGCAACAGCCAGGCTCAGCGGAGAATGCCACGGTGGCTTCAACCTGCCATACAACCCCCATTTGGTCCTTGATGCAACCACTTCAGCTAGAGACATCTTAGAAAGGCTAAATGTAACCCACTTTTCCAGTCAGACAGGGAAACCGTAGGTTCTGCATTGCCAGCAGCTACCCAGAGGGAAAGGCATGGCCCAGATGGACTGTTTCCAGACCACAGGTACCGTGCACAGCTGGGGCAGAAGCAGAAGGCGGGTTGTTCACGCTTCTGAGTGTTAAGCGACCAGCAGCAAATGGTTCGTGTAGAGACACTTCTCTGCATTCACTGAGCTGCAGGAGCCGATTCGGTATGTAGGCTTGTGTGAGGCTACGGAGAGAAAGATTCGCAGCCTGGCCCTGGCAGGGGACAGCAGCTGACACTATGGTTTGGTGATCACAGACTAAGCCACCCCCTGCCAGACGAAGCTGTCCCAGCCTCCCCTACCTCCTGCCACTAGTTCTCACTCCGAGGTCATCTTTGTCCTTGGCTTCATGAGAATGGATCCCTCACACACACTTTTTTCCTACGTTCATTTTAATCCAGACTACTTCCCTCATTCAGGTCGCTGTGTGGCTTCACATGCTTTTGCAGTCAGCAAGTGAGTGAGCACTGGCAAGCAGGACCAGGCAGCCAGCAGGAGAGCTGCCTTCTGCTTACTACAGCACCTGCTTATTGCCACTGTGGCTTTTGGGTTTTGTTTGGGTTTTTCAAATGGGAACTTTCAATTATGGGGCAGAACATTCAAAGTCTGGCTCTCTGCTTATGGGTCCAACACGTTCACACTTATCTTGTGCTCCTGACCAAGAAAAACTCACGTGAACTTTTCTCAGACATGGACCGACCACAAGCTCTGCTAACATGCTTCTGTGTTATGGGCAACCTCGTAAAACTTTTAGGGCATACAGTATGAACTCCACAGTCTTGCTGGGAACACACCCTGTGCTGACTCTGGTGCCTTGCCAACTTTCTGGGTGTAAAGATAATCTACCCCATTGTCTGAAGTCCGAGAATGCCTGGACTTCTTGCAGTCATGCTGTAGGACAGCCTACAGCAGTACATCAGGTACTGAAAGATTTTGTGTGCAGCTGCTGTTGCTGGTGACTGGCAAAGCAAAGAGTAATAGGATACTTGGCTTTGTTCTGACTCAATCTGGTTGATCTTTTGTGTATGTGATCACTGCTTTCAGTAACAGTACCTCTATATGCCTGCATGAAATGACTGTGAAGCTTGGGCTTGATCAATCACTGTCTTGCTGAAGGAACAGGGCTTTGTGCAGTTTCTGAAAATAAGCACATCACACCAAGGGTTGCCCAAAAGTGCGTCACTTCTTCCTCATCAACAAGGTAATGAAGTCCCAAAATCCATCTGCTTCTTCCAAAATCATCTTCTGATCCCTTCAGTACTAAGCCAGGACCCTGGAGGCAGCATTGTGCCAGGCAAGCAGCCAGCCTGTAAGGACATTCCAGCACAGTGAGCATCCAGGAGTCATACATGGTTTTGTAGGGGCCAGGGAACCAGTGACAGAGAGCCATCACAAGAAGCCACTGCTACAGACCTGTTCTGCTGCACAGTATGGGAAGACTCCCTTCAGGATGGAGGAAGCTGCCCCTTTCCCTCCCACACAAGATTGCCACTTGCCATGTTTCTGACAGGGGTAGGGGGGATTGGTATGTCACCTCATCACTCAACTATTTTAATCTTCTGCCAAGACTTGCATCGCTTGTCTAAGGATGAGTCGGAGCACAGGAAGTGAGGAGAGGTATGTGCAGGTGAAAGAGGAGGGGTTTGGCCCTCTGAGATGGGATGGTTGCTGGAAGGGAAGGATTGGGATGTAATATCCAGTAGCCCTGGACCAAGCAGACATTTGATCCATAACCCCAGCATCCTTTCCATTCTCAGGGATTACAATGAAAATGTCCACTTCACTAAGGATTTTTTAAACAATTAATCTGTAGGAGTCTTCAGGAACTTACTTCGAACTTTCAGGCATTTCTCCTCAATCTCATTAGCCCTGAAAAATAAAAAAGAAAGAAGAACAAGATGTTCTATTTAACAGAGCACAAACACACAAATTAAGCAAAGGGTCTGGGATACTGGGTTTGTAGCAGCGATGCTGGCTAGGGCTTTGGCCTATCACTGACACAGCCAGGACTCCGTTTCCCAACTCGTAATGTGCAGTGTTTGTCTAAGGATGTGCAATGCCTGAGACAGCCAGTTTGTGTATGACACCAGTCGTCGTGCCAGATCCGAACAAAACCGATACCAACATCACACTGAGAACGGAAATTGAAATGGCCTTGACACATGATGGTCAGTGTGGTCTGTCTTGTCTTGATAATGCTTCTGTCTCTGATAGCTGCCTTCACTGTCCATAGCCTTTGCCTTCTGCTGGAAGTTTCCTCCACCCAGGCTGTCCCCCACTCCCCTCTGTGCCATACTGACCCAGCTTCCTACTTAAAATCAACTCCCAAACCCCATTACTGCTGTCCTGTCTCCCTCCATCACTGCATTCCCTTCTAAAGTGTAACCAGGCTCCAGATTTTGATACAGCTTTGTAACCGGGAACCAGCATCTGATTAGACCCTCCAAATAGCATTATCTTCCCACCCCTCTCATTACTTACAGCTATTCCGAACACAATAGATGATCAGATGTGCCCAGGGAAACAGCTGGGGTAAGCATAGGGATAGAAAAGCTAACTTAGGAGAAAAGGCACTGAGAGAAAAACAGTGAACCACACTTTCAAGTTTTGCCAGCATAGCAAAGAGTGTGGGAACAAATTACAACCATCAGTGAGATACCTCTGGCAATGAAAGCCCCAGTTTCTTCAGGAAACTGGTGTAAGTTATACTGGCAAAAGCTGTATCTCCAGTAGGAGTTTGTCGGAAAACCCTTCCCAGGGTAGGCAGAGCCAGCAATATTAAAAGGCAATAATATAGCCCAGCTGTAGGAAGCCTCTTTTCATGGGGAGAAATATTTTCCTGTGACAAGTCTCAAGCAGTTAAGCTCCAGAGAGCTTCACAGTACAGGCAGAAGCTTTGTACATTTTCTATATGAATATGTATTTAATTATGGCTCCAATGCAGAACACATTAACATAAATAAAGAGGAGAAATAGAAAGCAGAAAAGGAAGGAGGGGAAAGGTCTGGTTTTCACCTGTCTCTGTTAGTAGCAGCCCTGACTCCTTGTCATTCTGGAGAGGACACGGAGCTGTGCTTGGACATTACAGCCTACCCGACTGCTCCCAGCAGCTAGGATCAGCCTCTTCAGCCCCGCTGGTCTTGCTTAGGGGTTAGTACACATAGGACCATGGTTAGATAACCAGGAACCAGCATGATAAAGAGACGTATTATGTTGCGGTGGAGGGGAAGAAGAGGGTGGTTGTTGGGGGTTTTTTTTGAGGCCATTTGTAGACCCACAGACCCTGAGAAGAAGAAAAGTTAGCCACAGGAAACCCTCTGTCCCCACATTTTACAGACCATTTACACTGGGTGAGGCATCCCTCCAGGCCAGCAGAGCTTCCTTCTGACTGCAGGCATCTGCCACAGGCTCAGTGTCTGAGGGCGAAGTAGGGTGCTCTGCCCAACACCAGCCCTCCAGCACTGTCACTCCAGTACAACCCTGACGCAAGGACCTCCCTTACCTGCTGCCTTTCAGGGACCTGCCTTACGTGGTAGCTTCCCACTGCTGTATTAACCCTCTACTTCTTTTGCAACCCATGGGCAAGGGAGACATCACACACCGCCGTGTCTTAGCTCTCCTACTCCTGTTTGTCCTTCCTCTGCCTGGGACACAGTCCTTTCCCCAACAAGTGTTTTACGCTGCCAAACGATGAGCAAAAGGACAGATGAACAAGAATGGTGGTGCAGGAGAAGGAAAGCTTTGTCTGAAGACCAAGGCAGAAATCTCCCCCTTCCACTGCCCCTCAGTCCTGCAGGACTGTCCCCTACATTTGCATGAACAACCAGCTCCCCTGCCCAGTACATGGTGATGACTTGTAGCCCATCAGCCTTCTGAAGTAAATAAATAATGTTCTTTGCAGAGGACAGCAGAGGGTTCCTTCTACTGAGACTCTGTCCTAACTGCTCTGGACCAGAGATAAAGACCTCACATTTCTTTTCTATTTTTTGAAGCGGGGGCCTTTGCTAGAGGCCAAATATTCTCTCATTTCTGTACCAACACTCTCACGTGCCCATCATCGACTGAAGTTCACAGCGATGTCCTCAAGGATATGATGAACTTCCAAAATGCACGGTACTGTTTGATCTTTCATTACTGTGCTTCAAAAATGCACTCTGAGGGAAATATAAATCTGAACCATTGACAGAAATCCCTCCCCTTTGTTTGCACTAGATGTGTTTTGCAATGCAGTCCCAGCATCGCTAGCAGCAGTTGAATTCTACCTCAACGCTAAAAGGCTGAGCAGAAACCAGCTGTGCCCGGTTCATTTCTGGGAAGCACCCTCACAGGAATCTCTGCTCAAAGCAGGCCAAACTCAAACAACTCTTTCGATGCACGTGGCTACTTGGCATCCCATCCGCTGTAAAGGTCTGCTGCTGCCGCTGGACTTGATAGGGTCAGTACTAAGAGGACTATTTTTCTCTGAAAAAAAAAAAATCCATACTGCAGACAGGGTAGAAAGTTTTAGCCTCTTGTGGTGAAGGTTGGCTGATCGTGGTACCTACATTCAGGGCTGCCTCAACAAGTGCAGAGCTGTTTAATTATTGACAAAGAAGAAAGTCCTCCAGCCAGGCTATGCTTCACTTTAGGAAGAAAAAACAACACTATCTAAATGGGCAGCGCTTGAAAGTTTTGCTTCTTTGTATTTTCAACATCACTGCACGTAAAGAATATACAAGGCCCAGCCTGAACAGTAGCAATGAGTGCTTAATATTCTCTCTGCATATCCCTAACAAATCAGTGCATGATTTAAAAATGTCACTGCACATCTGTGTTTGGTGTATGTTGCTGCAAATTGGGGCGGGAGGAGGGGAACGTGAAGAAGAAAAGCAGTAGAGATCCTGCAAGCTATATACCTCTCTGCTGTATAATTTCCCTGGTATGCACTGCAACGCAGGGATGAGCACGGAACTCTATCGTGGCCAGGAGGTTGCCTCTGCAGGAAGGCTCCAGGTCCTGCTGCAGCACTTGGCCTCTGAGAGACCACTGCCGCCATGGGATGGTAGGGGCTGCCCATAACCTCTGCTGCTTCATGTGCAGATAATATCGGTGAGGTCTTGCCTTTCTGTGGGTTTACAACAGTAATGGCTAAGGTTTGCAATAAAGGATGCTCAAAATTAATCTTCTAATTCTTCTTTTGGTGGCACAAGAGAAGCTCCAGGGTTTTTTCCAGCAAACCTACTGCATTTATTGCTTTAATGAGGAAGCATGGAATCTGCTCCCTCCGTATATCCCCAGATGACAACTCACAGCCCATTAAGCAAGCACTTCCACAGATCGTAACTGACTTTGGATGTGACCTGGCTTGCCAGAAAAGACAGGAGCCAATGCAGCTTCATACACCAAACCATCCCCAGCCCTCTAGTAGGGCAATTGTTTTCATGGTGAGTCCCTCGGGCTTCCCCAGCTGCTCCCACTAGCAACGTGACGTACTTCACTCGTGTCCCAGGCACTGAGCAAATACTCAGTGGGTTGAACAGAAAGTAGCATCATCTCATGGTGATAGGCCACCATGTGCCTTTCAAAATGTGAGTGGAAAGACATTCTGGAGAAATGTATACTGCTTGTGCTGCCCAGCTCTAGAGATAAATAGAGGACAAGTCTCCATGGCTGCCAGTCTGGCACCTTTCATGGGTAATAAAATACGCTCAATGCTTTTCAAGCTTTTCTACGAATAATCAGAACTGTTTGTCACTATGTTGAAGGAATTAGAGTTTTAGACACTGCTGGAACGATTAAATAGAGGCCTTTCTTTCAGAAGGGCATGAAATTTAGCTGAAAAGCAGGGTTTGTGAGTTTTCCGCTGGGCAGGCAAACTAGCCAGGACAAACTGGCAGGAAGAAAGGCAGGTTCTCCAAGGGGGTGGACTTCCCCAAGTGGCGTAGGAGCACAAAGCACAAAGCCCGCTGACCTTGAGCATGGTGGCTGCTCCTAAACCTGCCCGTGTTGCTGAGTGGGGTGAAGGGGACAGAGAAGACAGGTTACAGTGAGTCAGTCAGTCTCTGGGACACACAGGAGGCTTGTTGCAACTTCCATGGTGGAATGGAGAGGACTGAGGGCCAACCCGGGAAAAGACGTTAAATTTTCAGTGAGGGTAGTGGTGGTGGGACATGAAGAAGGTGCTCCAGGAGCTGCAGGAGAACAGACTGAGTGAGTAGTGATGAGGAAATAGATCTGTGAGTTGTCAGCACAGAAATGATCACTGAAGCGTGCGGCAGGATAAAGCTACCTAGGGACACAGTAAAAAGCAAGGAGAGGGACTTAGGCAATGTCCTAAGGAAGACTGTTAGTAGGGAGGAGAAAAGCATTGAAAGAAGACAATGCAGGAACACCTAGAGAGGTAGGATGAAAACCAGGAGCGTGAAAGGCTCTGGAGCACCTCAGGAAGAAAGCTTTTCAATAAAGGAGGAATGATCCACATCAAAGGCAGGCAACAGACTGGGAAGGAGGCTTTAGAGTGTGCCAGGAATAACAACTGTGCCTCAGCTCATGTTGTGTTCCCTCTTCCCCTGCAGCACCGTTCCCTTCTTTACATTTCATCTGTAAACTCTTCAGGGCAGGGACCTGGCCCTCCTCACTGCCAAGCAGTTCAAGCAATCATTTGCCTTTCGTACCAAGAATATTAATCGGATGATTGTGCGTGTGTGCTTTTAGATACAAGGGGTGATATATCACTGAAACCCCACTGCCATGGATTTACTCAATCGTACTGCCACACCAAGAGTTCAAAACCCTGCACCAGATCCTTGCCCTCCTTCCCCTATATGGAAATTGGGAGGCAGTATCAGACAAAAAAAGAATACATCATGACAGAAAAGAGGGAATTTATTTGGTTTTTGCTTTTTCAGTTTCCCAACACAGATGCAACAATCTCAGTCAAACGTTCAACCTTAAATGCACATAAGTGCACTTGTAATTCTGCAGACCCGCGCTACCCTCTCTTAATTCACTTTTGCTCTCCTGCTGCCACAGAAAGCCCCCTTTCCATACTGTCTGTCTGTTTCCAGCACCCACCACGCACCTCAACTTGCAATAGCAATTTGCAAGATCCCAATTCTTCCAGCCCTCTGTGCAGTGAGTTGTGTTCAGCCCAGAGAGTCTTTAAATATATTCCTAAATATTTATACTGTAGCTAGCAATGATCCAGAAAGGAATTCAAGTGTTTCTTTGTCTGTCTCTAGCTCCAGTGGCACTTAAAGCATGTACACAAGGACTTTGCTAAACGGGAGTGGGCCTTAATGCCCACTTAATTGCTTTGCAGTCTGGACCCAAATGTTTGCCTGTATTGCAGTGATCAAGCTCTGTCTCTTGATTTCCTGTCTGCAGTACAGGGATAAAGAGAACAGATGATGATGTGAGATGGAGAGTCCACTGGCCTGACCTTGGGATTGCTGAATAACTCATGACTGGCAAAACCTTGGATTGATTTCAGTTGGATTTTATGAGGCATGGAGCTGGAAAGACTGATTTTTTCCCTCCTCATTACATGCCAATGACTAGCCTAGCCATGGCTCCTCATCCCACATTCAGGATTTCCCATGTCTGCTAGATGCCAAATACTTTCTTTCTTCTGTTCCTAGTGCCCTAGTTTTTAACCTTTTTTAATTGGCACACCATGCATGTTTTCTAGGGTAGAAGTGCCCCCCTTTAGAAATTCAGTAGCCATGGGGCTATCCACACAGAACAGAATTTATGTCAATACTGAAACTAGTTTTCCTCGCTGCTTTCCCCAGACCCTTACAGGTCCACGGAGAGCGGACTGCTGAGCTCCTACAAAGGCTTTTGTCTGCGCCCAGTTTCAAGTGCCACCAATGACCACCAGCATGTGAAAAGCATTGTTTGGATTTAGACTGGGACAAAGTCCCTGTAAACCAAAACTCCTTATCATTTCACACTCCCTGTTCAAGTGAACCTATTCTCTGCTCTCAGTAAATTCAAATTTAACACTACAGATTTTCTGCAACAGAACACTGCCTTGATAACCATTTAGTATGTAGACTAGGAAGCCATTAATAGTAAGCAACAAAGAGGAAAGAAGATTACTGCCTTTTAATCTTTCATTTATTCTGTGAGTAGCTAATAATTACTTAGACGCTATGACCAGTTACTATTAACTTGCTAAGTTTCACAAAGCCCTGTTTCTGTAGTCATCTTTGAAAACAGTAAAGGAAACTGCTTATCTAATAGAAAGAAGGAGTTTCTAAGGGTATAGTCACAGAAATCCTATATCAGATAGTGAAAGTTTTTAGGCACCTACTGCTCACTAAAACCAACAAAAATTAGGCACTGTTAATGCCCTTCCAAATCTGGATCCTCATGACTACAGCACTTGCTGTCAAGTGTTATGATGGTAGAAACCTGAGATGAAATTAAAGCCTACACAGGGGGCACAAGCTGTTTCTCTGTAGTTGTTTTTATTTTTATTTTTAAACCAGAAATGCAGGACAAGCCTTTTCTTCCTATTGCTGCAGTGTTAATAGAAGAAATATTCCCAGCTCTGATACCAGTCAAAAAAAAAAAAAAAAGGTGTGGCAAACCAGTTGTGACTTACTTTCTTCGTATCAAAAGCCATGGAATAAAACGTGTAACATCTGTGCCTTCAGCTGCCGTTTCGGGGAGCAGACCTCTTCTTCTGCCAGCCAGCAAGAGAGGCCACGGCAGCAAACTGGCGTGCACAGTCAGAGCTGGAGAGCGGCCACAGACCAGAGGCGAGAGCCGGGTGCTGGGGCCCAGCAGCCCAAGCTATTTTGGGCTTTGCTACCGGCTGGGTGAGCATGAGCGACCTGCTTGCGGCGGCAAGGCCGAAAGTCTTTCCTGGCACATATCACCTGCTTTACATTCTGTGAGGGGTTTGCCGTGGCTTCGCAGAGGGTTTGCATGGCAGGTGGTGCCCGATCTTCCTCTGCACTCTGCGGGTTTAGCTGGAGCAGCCTGGGCAGGAAGGTAGACCCAGAAGAGCTCAGACCTGTTGGTCTTCCAGGTAAGCCACAGAATCTGCCCCTTTTCCTTGGGTTTTGGTGAGGGAGGGAAAAAACAAGAGTAGTGATTGGCAGGAGGCAAACTGCTGCTGGGTGAGAGCGTTATGTCATTGTCTCCTTTAATTTCACCACCACTAGCTATGTCAGTGAGTTTAAATATGAGCAATGGTGTTGCTCAGTATTGTCAAGGGCATGCAGAGCCCTAGCCCAGTATCTAAATGGAATCCACTGAAAAATGACTAAACAGGATTAGCACAGCCTGAGTGCAAATACAACACACGTGCACGCTCATGAATCATCCCACGCCTATGTGCAGAGGTGCAACAGCCCCCATCAGAGACAGCAGAAGACACTGGTGTTGGCCTAATGGGATTAAGCCCTTCCTCCAGGCAGGGCAACAACTGTAGCCCCCTGCGAGGGCAAACGCAGAGTAAGAGTGCTCCCACCCAGGAAGCCGCCTCCGGACCACTGAGCAACCTGGGGTGCCTGGCAGGGCTGGTGTGGTATGGGAGGTCAACCCTCCATCCACTCGCCCTTGCCGCAGCCCCTCTGCTGGGGCTGACAGCAAACGTTCCCAGGGCTCCTGCACCTCAGAGCAATCGCGAACGTGTGGGTGAAATCCCCCTCTGTGAGAACACCTGGAAGCCAAGGAGGGAGGAAGGAAACTCTCACAAGCTCGGGGTCCTGCTGCAGGCAGCTGCCTGCAACGTGGTCCCCTCAGGCTGCAGGCAGGGAGCTGCCGTCACAGGCAGAGCCATTCACGCAGGAGCGAGACCTCCTCGGGGGAGGGCCCCGAGTTCGGCCATTTGTTTCCCTTTTCGATCTGACAGGCCAGAGACAGATTTTATTGAGCTGCTGAGCAACTCGTGAGGCCTGTCTACCCACCGAGAGTGTGGGTTGAGAGGTTTATTGGATCAGGGAATAATTTAGTATCCATTTTTCACAGCATGTCCGTTCATATTAACTCACCCTCTCAGTCTGTTTCCCTTCCCGGAACCCCTGGGTACTGGAGGGGTAGGAGTGGAGGAAGCACCTCGTCTCCAGCTGCTGGCTTGCGGTGGGACCCCTGCGTCCCCGGGAGCATGGTGCTCATGGGGCATGGGCAGGAGTGTGGGGCTGGACCACCTTATTGGCCTTTTTTCAGGGTGGGAAGAAGGGGCCCCCATGAGATCTGTCAGACCACCCCCTGGATACCACTCTGCTACCCTGCACTAGCTCCCCCCAGCAGACACGAGGGGGTATTTCTAGAAGACACCTTAACGTAGGAGAACCCGTGCCTCACAGAGAAGGCCATCCACCTCACAAGTCCAGGAGGTGCACGAACATGCCTCTCCTCCTGCCTGGCTGCTGAAGGCAACCCACAGGGAGATAGGCAAGTCCCTGGCAGAGCTGCTCTGAGTTCAACATTGGGTGCACCAGATTTCCCCTGCATGAATGCTTTCACCGCTGCAGACCTGCTGCTTTAAATCAATGGTACAATTTCTTCCCAGGGGTCATTTGAAGCAGCCCCCTGCTGCATCAGCCCATCTCAGGCTGGGACTGGAAGCCCAGGTCTTTGAATGTGATGAGGTAGTTGCCTTTTGAAGGGTCCCCCATAGCTATCTTTGATCCAAAGTTCACCTAGAGTTGTCACTTGGAGGGAACATCAATGTTAGCAGTAAAGGCTAAACAGAGAAAATGTAGGCCCATTGCTGAATAGGGAAAGTGATTGAGTGACATAAGGCACAGACAAAGCTAAGGTACTCAACGCTTTCTCTGTATCAGTCTTCATCAACAAGGTGTCCCAGGCCTCTGGGCTCAGAGGAAAACTGCCAGCAAGGCATTGACTCAGGGATTGCCTGAGAGATCTTGGTCTCTTCAAGTCCATGAGACCCAACAGTTGCATCCAAGAGTGCCAACAGAGCTGGTCCATATCCTTGCAATGCCACTCTCTAGCATCTTCAAAAGACTGTGGAGGTCCAGGGATTACCCTAACAACTACAGAAAGGCAAATGTGGAGCCTGCCCATATGTATAGGAAGGTCATCAAGAAAAAGGAACTCATAACTTCACCGGTGTCTGCATCAGGAAAACAAGAGACAATGGATATACATTGAAACAAGAGAGATTCAGACTAGATGCAAGGAAAACAATTTCCCCACGACAGTTTAGCGGTGGAGCAGGCAGCCCAGGACACTGCGCAGGCTCCATCCTGGGAGGTTTCAAGCCCCGACCAGACACAGCCCTGAGCAGCCTGGTCTGGCCTGGGGCTGACCTTGCTCTGAGCCTCCCAGGGCCCCGTCCAGCCTGAATTATGCTGTGATCCCATGCGGAGCTGAATTGGACAGCAACAGTAGGAAATTAAAAATACAGAAATATAATCCTACTGTTGACACAAATAGCCCCAATTCTCCAGACTGCTTTCATTCTCGGTCTGCACTGACTTATGCAGGAAGCCAGGCTAGCTCTCAGCCAGGGCAGCAGCACAGATCTGTCCTCGCTACTCTTTTGCCAGTCTGAAGGCTTGAGGCTGCTACTGCTGCTTCTGTGACGAGCCAGTCCCTATCACCTGCACTCCTTTTCCCACCTCCTTTTCTCTCCCTTCCCTCTCCCATTGCTCCTTCAGTAAAAACTCAAACAAGAAAGCAAGACCCCAGGACTCATCTTACAGGCTCTCCCTGTCCACCTCCACTCCCTAAACCTAGAAGGACTTCTACCAGGCCACAGTACTCTTGGGGGGTAACAGCAGTGCCCTCCAGATACCGCAAGTTGAGTGGCCTATCAATATTAAAGCTCCTTTCACCCTCCTTCCTAGCTGCAGCTGAGGCTAAGTGCAGCTCAGCGAGCCATCGGGAGCAGGAACCTCATCATAAGCAGCCCTGGCCAGAGAGACAATTTTGAGGGAAGGCTACAGCAACCTCATGTTTAGAAAAGATGCTTGAATTCCCCTCCTAAGTGGTCATGGAAGCTATTTTCATCTTCAGCTGCTGCAGATTTGTTCCTGGGATGGTGGCCGCACCGAGTGCCTGACACAGACCTGAGAATCAATCAAAAGTAATTGAAACAGAAGAGGCTCAGCAATCAACCTATTAGGTTGCTGGAGCCAGAAAAATGCCGCTATGAGGAGCCAGAGAAAGGGGAACCGACTTTCCTTGTGAAAACTTAATGCGAGGAAGAAGCTTCAGCTGCACCATCTTCTCTTACAAGAAGAATGAAAATTTGTGGAATTCTCTTTCTGTGTATTTTTGCCCCCTTTAATGGGAAAGGGAGAAAGGAAAGAAACCGTTAAACCCTTAGCTCTAAAAAATGCCATCTCGTTCTCTTTTCTTTCCCTCATTCCCCCCCTCCTTATGCAATAAAATGAGTCTTTGCTCTCAATTGTTGTCTGCTGTGGCAGCGGTTGGAATGGGCTTTGTTTTTCTTCACTTCACTGCTCCTCACCGGAGGACATCGCTGGCTGCAGCAACCTATTAAGCTGGTTGCTGGCTTTCTTCTGTCAGAGCGGGAGCTGCTGCCAGAGTCCGGTTATTTCCAAACGCCTGCATGAATCGGCTCCCGCAAAGCCAGACCTCAGAGCCGCCGACAAGAGCATGAGCCGAAGTGTTAGGGGGTTGCCAGCCTTCACTAATTAAGTCTACGCCCCTCCACCATCCCTCACCCAGGTTTCAGAACCTTCTGGCAGGTGCCCCAAGGGGATTTCCAGGGGTGAGCTTAAATATTTAATCTAAATAATTAGAGCAAAAAAGAAAAACTAAATGTGATCTTTAAAAAGGGGGAGGAAAGCTTAACAACTTGCATTCATGATAAGGCATATGCAAACAGAAACTGTAGCACTGAGAATTCAAATTTGGAAAGGACTGCCATGTATGTTGGTAAGCAATACCTTACCAGCCTTCCCAGGGAGCTGAAGTCTGAAGGGCCACCCAGCCCTCTGTCCTACACAGGTAGTGTGCTGAGCTGAATTACTTCGGTTACAGAGGATGTGCTGACTTGACCCTGATATCAGAGACTCTTGTTGACTCTGAATTCTGTGCAACACATCCTTGGTTAGATGCAGTTATGAAACATAATAACCCCTGTTACTGTCTGGATGAGACCGCCCCCCACATCAATTTCTAATTAATTTGAAGGGAATGAAAACAGAGTTTCCCCTTTCCTCCTCACCTAGACAATACAGCATGTCAGGGAGTGTGTGTGTGTGTGGCGGGGGGTAGATTTAATATCGTGATCGAGGCTTGTATTTTAATCTGTGCAATGGGAACAAACTAGCTGACCAAGGGGATTTGGCTTCATTTCTGGGCTGATTAGAACAGTTCTGCTGCGTTCACACTGTATATGAAGAGCCTGGATGCTCAATGTTGTACATGCTCCTGGCAGTCCCCTACACTAGGGACTTTTCCATGGGCTGGGCAGGCTGTGCAGAGGGCACTTACAACAGTGAGGTTTACTCAGGGGGGTTCTACCTGATAGTGGTTTTATAGAGTCAAAGGGAAATATGTCCTGGGCTCTACGGGGCAGTGCTCCAAGTTTTATCAGTACTTACTGCCTTCTGAGAGTACCACTGAAAATATCTGGGCAAACTGCAGGTTTGGGGACCTTAGCAATTCTACCTGCATCTAGCCAGTGTCTGTGCAATGGTACAAGCAGTGTCCAGATTCACCTTCAACCACAATTTATGTGAGGGATCTGCTCTCCCTGTGGGCTTAAGCAATAACACTCCGAACACACCTTCAGAAAGACTATTGCTTTCATGAGAAGTTTTCATGAAATATCGAGGGGAGGGAAAGGGGTGTGAGAAATTAGAGGCTGAAATTGTGTCCTAACATTGCTAAGAGAAAAATACCAGTTTTTTCCCACCAACCCCCTATAGCACTGCTTGATCCAGTATTACCCTCCTCCTAGGCAGCAAAGATGGTGATGCCGTGCACCACTCAGGAGTAATGCTGGAATCATCAGAAATGCGATGCCCTTCTGCCATCATCTGCAAACAATATCTGAAAGAGGTGCGATGAGGCCACGGTTTGGATCTGGGAGCATCCAAATTCTGATGCTGGTTCAGATACATCCCTCACATGCACCTGGCGAGTGTTTAATAGGGCTCAGATGTTCAGAGGTTCTTAACATCTGTCAGTCAAAGACCTTCAAATGTACTGTGGGTACAGTACATTAAGATCCTCTGAAAAACTGATATTTAACCTTCTGAAAACAGGCAGAAGAGGAATTAAGGTTAGCATTTGTAATGTACTTTTAAGAAAAAAAGGACTGAGTATTACCTTTAGTTCTTCATTACTTCATGCAGTAGAAAGCTGGAAGATATAAAGATGAACAGCAGGATAGGGCTGATATGAGTACTGGGAATGTTGTTGGGTCATTTCTGGGTACCTTTAGCAAATAAATGGATGGATTATATGCACTGTGAAGGAATAATTCTGGACAGGTGATGTTTGTTCCATCAAAGGGACACTCTCAAAGGACATGCAAAGTCCCCTAAACTTCCCAGGATTAGCAATGAGTGACCTAATATCTCCTCCCACCACTGGTGCCTAACACTTTACAGAAATTTATGCACAGAATGTGACAACTTGTCATGAAATGCTCAACTTCATGTATCCCATTTTCCTGTAGAGTTCTCTGCATAATATATAAACAGAGGGGGGTGGGGAAATGTCTCTGAAAGCTCCTGCCAACTCACATCTATTTCATTCTCTTTCTTTTGAAAAGAAACCTATTCCAGATGGTTTATCATTAGAACTTTAAAAATCTCTAGCGTTATGAAAAAACAGGAAGAAAAATACGTAAGGTCAGTTCTAGCATGGCCTGGATGCCCTCCTGAGAACTTTTCACACAGAACCTGGGCCTGTAGATGCATGTCCACCGCAGGAACCAGTGGGCTGCCCCAGGTCAACACAGCCAGCCTTGGATATTACTGACGAGGCAGGATTTGGGCCAGCCTGTAACTGGGCAATCTGTTTTCCTGTCCTCAAAGGTCTCTTACTCTTCCCAGGGCTTGGGCACCCGCTGTACCACATGAGCAAATACGCTCAGACCTGTGCCAGCAAGGCCATCCTTGCTGTGACCTGGGCAAGCTGTCCACGTTTATATCAAGGCTTCTGTGACACTCTACAAACAATATAGTGAACAGGAGTTGCAGTATCTCCCCCTGAACTGCGTGCCCTCCTGGGTGTCGGGACTGCAGCCGGGCAGACAGCCAGCACACAGAGGAACGTTTTAAGCAAGGCCTCTGAGACAAACCTCTGCTTTCAATACAGTGCCACAGGATTTTTAATGCCCATGCAGAGCAGGCAGCTGTTACCCAAAGGACATTCTCCACCCTAAAATTACACGGAAATTATTTGCCTCTGAAGCTATGTTTAGCCTACAGAGATTCAAACGTATAATTCTAGGATATCTAGTTATTTGATTAAAATGCTAATATAGCCACCTAACTGCTAATGCTTCCAACCAGCCGGACTCCCTAGGGCAGCGCTGTATGTTTATTTTTCGTGTCTCACTCTAAGCCAGGGTCTTACCCTAAAACAGGGGATCGTGATCACTGCTTTAAGCCCAGGGGTTCAACCTCCCCAGCACAGTGACTCAGAAGAGCAGTCACCTCAAAGGCTAGAGAGGATGCATGGAGATTTGCCCACTGCTTCATTCCAGGCAGTTTCCCTCTCCTGCTATGAGCTCCAGAGCAGCAGCAGTTGTGGTGGGTTCCTGAGGAAGGTATGCCTGCTGAGGAGGCACCCCTTCTACTGTGATTTTTTAAAAGGAGCAGCTAAGTACGTAAATGGGTGCCACAAGCTTTCCCCAGAAATTTTCTTAATCACCTTTTTCTCACTCTCACTACAAGGACTGGGAATTGTGCCTTCAACACTTTCGCTGTGAAGAACAGCTGTCATTTCATCCAAAATCACCTCTGTCACGCTTTAAAATTCATAGTTCGTCATAGTCAATTATTTCCACTGAAAATCCAGACACCAAGATGCTCAAAACCAACACTAAATATGAAGGAACTCACTGCACGTCATTTTAAGCTCCTGCTATGAACAAACATCCCTTCATCCTGCATCCTTTTCCCGTCTCAGAGTCTCAGCAAAGAACTATGTATGCCCCAGCAATACTATGTGATTTTATGATAAATAGATCTAAGTTCTTCTTCTAACGATTCCCGGGGTTTGTCACAGCCGCTATTCATTTTTTAATAGCCCCTTTTGCTGAGAGGGCATAGAAATTGCAACCATCCTGATGGTGCCAGTCCTACTGCTTCAGCCTGTCAGCAGGGACTGAGCACGAGGTTGGCGATGCTCTGTGCTTCGCAGTGTCCATGTCCATATAAGCTGCCTCCTCGCTGGCTCCGCAGGAATCAGAAGAGAGTCTGAGAGGGTACTTTTTCAGAAGAACAAGGAGGGGAAGGATGAGTGTACATGCCTGATTAGTTACAGGCAATTAAACACGTCTAGCTTCCCCTTGCCTCTCATCCCTAACCTCCAGCCAGTGGAACAGATCGCCTAGCAGAAATCCAGCATAGCCATCTCCCGATGCATGAACCCTACATCCCCTCGCCTTTATAACATGGTGCCTGAACTCTTTCAGCTGCTGGGCATCAAGGCATTTCAACCCGTTGCACACAGGAGAGTGAAGCGCCTCAGGACTGTAAGGGAGGAGACCACTCCTTCCCTGCCAACCGATCCTGCCTCCGATCATAGGGCAACACCCTCTAATGCGCTCCCTAAAGCTGCCATTGCTCATCTTGAACCAGAGCAGAGGCAGCTTTCAGAGGTACAGGGCTGCAAGAAACTTCTGTCACTCTCTGGTTTGCAGGCCCTTGGGCTTCTCTGGCTTCACACTGATTTCACCCAGGGCACTTTACTTACAGAAACATTCCGTCTCAACCTTATTTAGAAACTGGTTTTGCTCCAGCACCTGTCCTCCCTGATACATTACTTGGCTAAGAGCAGCACAGTCTCAGGGGTTGTCCCATAAGCTCGCTGCTGTCCTAGGTTGGGAAGGATCAGGCTGCTTGTCCCCTTCCTCCTGCCCTCCCCCAAGGACAGCCACATAGCCTTCTAGGACCCTATCATTCTCTTGTTCTCAGAGTTTCTAGTACTGTGGCCAAGCTCTCCAACAAAAGTCTTACCAGGACTGGGTATCATCCTCACCCACGCTCCCCATTCTGCTTCTTCTGCCACTTCCACCTCCAGGGAACAGGCTCTAGACTGCTCCTGCCAGCGAGGAATGCAGTCTTTTGCTGTTTAAGGAAAGATGTGGGTGGGGAGAGAGTCCCTCAAGCTAAGTGGAGAGGCAAAATCTGCAGTCAGAACTGCAAAAGCTGTTCCTCCCCAATGTACTCATCCCTTCCAGGCCACAGCCTTGTCCTTCTCCCCAAAATACATTTGACCCTGCTGCGTTAGACCCTTCCCCACCCGAGACTTGCATTAACACTTAACAGAAGAAAAGGAGAGATGTCCAGTATTTCACTGGTATTTCCCACCATTATCCGCTGCTCTGTTCATTGAGCACCTGGGCATGCTTTCACATCCAACAGATTTGCAGTAGAAGGTCACAGGTCAGCCTCCCCCTGCCACTCCCTGGGCTACATTTTGCATCAGGAGCCCTCCCTAACCTGACAGAAAATCCCATGTACCACAGATTACCTTTTTCTCTTTCCAGATGCCGCTGTTCCTACTATTGCTGAAGCTGTAGTGAGAGCTGGTGAGGCTAGTGCTTATTTCATTACAGCCTGTCCCTCTTCCAAACAGGGTACAGGTACGTGGATGGAAAAGGCAGAAAAAAAATTCCATAGGATTAGTCTTACTACAGCATGTAACTGTGTTTGAACATGGTCACCACCAAAAAATCACTACAACTAAACAGATTTTAGCTTTAAGTGCGGGCAAGAGCAAATCAAGATCAATTTTAACCTCTGTATTGCCAAGTGTCATCATGTTACCAGAGACCTTGTGCTACCCAATACTCTTTAAAGCCCATGTTCCAAGATTCAGGTTACATGAGAATCTCACCTCGGTCTCTTTTCCACCTATACTTCTTCGTGTCTTCTTTTTGTCTCCCTCATACAGCTTCCTGACTTTGTGAACCTCAAAGTTTCAAAAAAAAATAGACAGAAACCCTCTTCCTCACTGAGGTTTTTTTATCTCATGACCAAGGGAACATCTGGACTTCTGATTTGACACTAGTTGGAGTCGGCAGTACTATAAGCACAGTGACTCAAATACAGACAACAGGTACGCTTCCAAAATGCCTTTTCCTCACTGACTGACCCAAAAGTCATATCTAACGTTGTGTCGAGTAACACAGCAAACACAATTGTGTTCAGATGTGAGAAAATATTGAACTGAAGGCACACCTTAACACACAGAAGAGGGCTAAAAAGAAGAGTTAAGAAGCTGAAAGCATCGTTACCTTTTTCTAAGGTCTCTCTTCATGCTCAGCATCTCACATCATGGCCCAGATCTACCTCACGCAGCCCAAACCTTCTGTCCTGCTCTCCCTGCATGTCTTTTTAGCCATCTGCTCTAAGCTACTTTTTCTCAGAATAAAACCAAGTTTTACTCCAAGTTATGTGCTGTCAATCCAAAGCATCAGCTCACTCTGTTTAACTACAGGCATGGGGAACGTTAGAAACTATTTTCATAAAACGGTACCAGGCTGTTATTTGATACAGGGGTCAGAGTAGAGGACATGGTCTAGATTTGACCAAGACTGAGTTTAAAAGCATTCTGGATAAATGGGGTTTCACTGTAGGGTAGACAGGGTTAGAGGTCAGCCTTTGCAGAGGAAGAAGAAAAGAGTACTGATCCAACTAGGTAATTTCTGCAAAAAGCAGACTTATTTATCAAAAACTGAATTGATCTAGCTTGCACAACATTAAAACCAAAGAATAAATAATAAACAGCACCTCCATTTGTCACATAGTAAAAAAGAACAAAAGTGCACAACTGGGAAAATGGAATTTGGAGAAACGTCCAATATGGAAAAAAATAAGGCAGAGTTGCACTAGCAAAATAAAACCAACCTGTGATTTATTAGCAACTGTTGTGTGCTCTGTGCTGTATTTCTTTATTCAAATAAAGCCCTGTTCAAATTCCTCTGAGATGACTTTTCAGCAACATTTAGCACATTGCAAGGCAGGGCTTGAGGGTCATGAGTTCAAGAAAGGACTTGTGTTCCTCTGTCCTTCAGCCACCTGATCTGAGCTACATACATGACTTATTCAGCTGTGGTGATGCTGCTGGTGGGAGGGAATAGTCTGTCTTGTACATTAGCGTCTCCTGCAAATTATCTCAGGAACAAGGCTGATATAGCTACAGACTGAAGCAGCATTTCAGCTGTCCTAGGCTGGAGGGAAGCTACAGCTGATGGCAAGAAAGGGCAAGAAGCAAGGAAGAGAGAAAAATGTCATTTTGGAGGCTGCGATATGAAAATTTTAACTGCATTATTTGCACAGGACAAACAGCAATAAAACATAAATGTGTTGGAATAGCGTATTCTCCTCTGGCTTCAAGCAATGCAGGAAGATCTGCTGTTAGGTCTCCTGATGCCACTTTTTCCCTCCCTCTTTTTATTATTAGCCTCCTACATTTTCTCTGCCTTTAACAGTAAATTGCGTTCCAATCAGCATGCTGTGACAAGGCTAACCAGAGGCAGCCAGAGCCCGTGCAGTGCAGGGCCCAGGCAGGCGGCGACGACTCCTATTCACAGCAGTGACACCTCCATGTTATTTTTCTTACCTTCCCTGACCCTTTGAGATCAGGGGGCCCTGACCATAATGCTCAGGCAGTGAAAAAACACAAATCCTGCTGGACTTGCAGCTGGGGGAGAAACAACCTCAGGAACTGGAAAAGGAGCTGTCAGCCTTCATTATTAATATCCAGCTGTTAATATTTAATGTCATAAAACCGCGGCTCCCTCCGCAGCCTAGTCATCAGACATGCAGGGGTCACACCAGCCAGAATCCTTTAGACAGACGATTCAATGTCCCTGTGCTTTAGCTTCATGCCAGGACTGCTAAAGGTGTTCTAGATATATTTGAGATGAAATGCTAGAAGCTTTAATAAAGCCTGAGATAAAAAAAAAAAAAAGAAAGAAATTAAAAAAAAGGAAAAGGAAAAATAAGTGGTTACGTTCCTGCCTTCCCAGCCGGCTCTGCTCTTCAGCGCTGACCCTGTCCGCTAAGCCAAAGGGCACCTGCAGCTGGCAAAACATAAACAGCACTGGCCAAAGCAAAAGCGAGTGTTAGCATAGCACGGACGTCACCCACCGCCGCAGCTGAATCTGCAGGGCCAGATTGCTGCCCTAGGCTTGGTGTCATGGCACAGCGGAAAGGTTTGAACGCAAGGTAAAGATCTAAATCCTTTAGACTACTGAAGCCAGATGATGCTACATTAGGAAAAAGACCATCTAGTCCACCCCAGTCTGTGTTCCTGGGCACTGTGTCACACACAGACGAGTGCAAGACAAAGCACGCTACGAAATGCTATTGAGTGTCTGATCTCTTCTTTTAGCAGATGAAGGGAGACAGAGAGAGGGCCCCTATCATGGGGACCAGACAAGGGACATTTTAGTGGTTATTTTCAGAGCCTTCATCCTCACAGCTTCACAGAAGGGTCAAACACAAATGTTGCTAGCAGGCAGTTTTCCTCTCGGCGGGAGCGGGAATGCGTCACCTCTGCTGGCACAGAGCCACGGGTCCTGTTCCCCCCTGCCGATCCCGGGCTCTCCCCGCTAGCGGTTCCGTTTGCTCTGCCAACGTTGCCACTAAAGCTGCCTCGCGGTATTAATTTTTAAAGACTCCTTCCTCCTCCCGGGTATAGATTCAGAGGCAGCTCCAGAAGCCCACACATACATACCAGTGCAGCGTAGCAGCCAAACGCGTCAAACGAGATTTTAAGGGAGAATGAGGGAATAAAAAGCACAGCCAGAATGTTTTGGCACACAGCGCAAAGATAAGCATGGCGCCTCGTGCTACATCTGCTACTCCTTGGCCTTCCCTGCCTCTCCTGTTTCCACCTGTAAGCTCAAGATTGATTTCTTTCTTTTTTTTTTTTTACAGAGCGGTGTAGTCAGAGGGGCTGGAGCACCCCAGGCAATGAAGAAACATAAGTAATGAGAATCCTCCAAGTATGTTAGTCAGCATGACATGAAGACAGCTGAGACGGTCCACAAAGAATTGGTCAGATCCAGCAGAGCTCATTAGCTCTGGCTTGGGGCTACTTCTGCCAGACCTGGGGTAGCACGAGGTCCCAGGTGTCTCTGAGCTGCACTCTGGGCTCCAGGCTGCCGCATCAGCCCAGCACCAGCCTTTGCTGGCACCATGGCTCAATACAGCACAGCCCTTCAGCTAGGCGAAGGGCTGCAGAGCACTGCAGAGCATGATACAGAGATACCCGTGTGGCTCTTCAGGAAAAAACCTGGATGCAGCAGCGCCCGTACTGAGATGGAGCTATTAAACCTAGCTGGGCTTGAGCCGACTCTATGCAGCGCCCTCAGGTGCCTCTATCCTCCAGCCCCAACTTGTGTTTTTGGGAACACAGTGCAAAAACACCCCAATGGCCCTGCCTCCAAAGCCATCTCGGGGATTCGTAGTACAGAGATAGTAGTGCAAACTCATCACTCTGGGAACACATGGGGTCCAGGCCCGTTTTAATCTGGAAGCTGGATAGCTGCATCCTCGCAGCGCTGTGCCAGAGTCCAGCTCAGGCTGTTATGCACAAGGGCAGTTCCAGCTTCGTACCCTTGTTACAGGTAACCCACAACCCAATTAAATTGTCTACGGATGGTGAGGAACTGACTGCAAGCGGATACTGAAACACGGTGATTGTGAATGAAGTGGTCAGATGTGATGAGCAGAAGGCAAACCTCCCCTTCCACCACACCCAGTCATGGTAAAAGTGACTATTTACAGATAGCGTCTCCCTGTCTATGGATAACAGTAACTTCAGACAACTCCTGCAAACTAGGACAACAAGTGAACTCCAGCAGTTAATTATAGTAAATATTTACATAACGGCTGGGCCCTTCAAATTTAGAAGGAATAGTTAATGCAAGGACATGCCCTTTAACCATCCCATTTTATTACACAAGCCACTAGGGAACCCAGCACACTAAGATTTGCAAATGAAGTGTTTGATATTGGCTGAGACATTAAACTACTTACCTAGTGCTATAAAATGCATAGGTACAGTACATCATTCTTTTTGCAGAAATTTCAACCCCATTTACTTTAGTTAACTCTTCCTCTGCACTTAATGTTTTGTGTGCTACGAAGAAACACAGTACATAACCCTGAATAGACCTGGTGCCACTGCTTAGCAGAGTCTGACTTAAAATAAAACTGTTTTCCCCTTTGCTGTTACTAAATTTGGCATCACTTATGTAGATTCTATTGATGTGTCTAATCTACTTAACATCCTCAATGTTCTCCTATTAGCTGGTTGCTTGGGAATTTGCCTTACACAAAAGATTCTGCTTCTGTCCCCCATCCCCTGCTTACTCCACACACGCACTGTGTAATTAAACCAGGTTCTGTAAGTGGGGTAATATTTTATCATCCAAAATGACTTGGTTCTCATGAGCATTGTAGCGAGTCCTGTAATAGCAAATGCTGTGGATGCTGGGACTGAAGGTGCTGCATGATTTCCAGCCAGGACATAGTTTTAAAAGGATCAGGGTCTAAATTTGGGGATCCAAGTCAGTCACGAGCACTGGCAAGATTCAGATGTGCCCTGGGTAAGATGTGATCTATACCAGGAGGAAGATGAGACACTGGCGGCTCTTAGGAGACACCAGTTGTGGCCAGTGGCTGGTGTGACTTTAGAAATACGCGAAGACAAAGCACAATAAGATGATCGTCTTCGGGAACTCAATGTGGAAGCAAAAGGAAAGGAATGAAGCACAAAAAAATCCCAGAACATTTTCCCTTTTCCCCACTACAAGAAATTGTATTCCCAGCTGCACAAATCAAATACAGGAAAGGGTTGCCCACGATTGCATTAGACATAGTTTTAGGTGGTCCATAAAAGAGCTCTTCTTACTGAAATGTTATCCCAGGTAGTATTTCCTGCTCTATGACTTCCTTTCTACAGGATTTTTGTGTTACCTTGGGGAGGAAAATGCTGAAAGGTATCATAAGTCAAGGTGCCACAGTGTGTGGTGTAAAATTAGCTGAGAAGAGAGGACGAAGCAGCCCAAGAAATGGTCGAGTTTAGCCAAGGGACAACTGCTGCAAAATCAGGAACCCAAAGCATTTGATGAACAGGGGGTTTGCGTACATCAGAAACCCTTTGCCAGGCTGGCTGATTTATGTGACTGAGAAGGCACAGATGAACCCTCCCTCCTGAGCTTGCTCACAGCATTATGGGGCAGGCTAAGAGGGTTACTCAACGTTATTACTGCTGTTGCTGTTGTTTATTTATTAATGCATCTGTATCAGAGACCGTGGCTGATCCTGGGAGTCTCGCTGTGCTACGTGCGCGGGATGCAGAGCAAGAAAGAGCAGCCCCTGCCCAAGAGCGCTCCAGGTGCTCCCTTTTCCCAGAACTGGAGCAAGCTCCTGAAGCTGTCCCCAGGGACACAGATCCCCCTTTGCACTGCCATGTTAGCCACTTATTATTTCCTAGCATAAATATATTTTATAGACAAATAAAGTCTGCAATTCTGAAAAGGGAGTGCTTTCACACACCCGCTTCTCATCTATAAAGGCCCATGATTTGGCATCTCAGGTTAGAGTATGAAATTATGACACCAGAATTGACTTTAGGAGTTTCTGATGCTTCCTTGGATGATTGCTTCTATAACTTATAGAGACAGGGGAGCGTTTGTATTCTAGTGAACACATAAATTAATATCCATACATGAAAACGATGTGGAGAGAGCAGGACTAGGGCAGGGATGAGTTTTCTACAGTGTGTAACACCAAAGGAGGGCTTGTCAGCAGCGGTTTCTGTTGTATCTTGAGTGTTGTGTTGAGAGTCTGCAAGTGTAATGAAGTAAAATAAAAACGTTTTATACTTGACTTTTTAAAGCAGCTGAGCAATTTATGGTCTTTTCCATCATCACGCTGTTTAGGGGGGGGAAGTACTACTAAAAATAAATATACATTTTGATTCTTGCTGGTAGATACAAACCAGATTTTCATATTTTCACATGGGCTTTTTATACTTTACACCATGAGCAGGGCAGGTTATTTTGCAGAATAAAGAACAGATGTAAAGGTATCCGAGTCTGGCCTTATAACACGTAGGAGATAAGGTTCTACTGTTCAGGCTTGCTAAAAGCTTTATTTTAGTCTGTCATGGCAGAGACAAAATTATTTGGTTTAGCTTCTTCTCTACGTTTCTAACAGCAGTTATAGTATATCTGTTGAAAAGAAATTAGCGTAAAATAGGCAACAGAATTCCCCATCCCCTGCACAGCCCATGAATCTCACAGCTTGTTAAATCCATGTCAGCAAAGTTTTAAAAACAGAGGGAATGAAAGCCCTAGCCCCACTGAAGTCAATGGGAAGCTTTTGGTGAGGGACAGGAAACAGGGGGGCTAGATTTCACCATGTCCCCTGACACTGTCTTGCATTAGAAACAGCGACTGGGATGTTGCTGCTTCTCTCACCTCTGACTCAAATCTTTTTAAAATTTAAAATAAAATGTTATAGATGCAACATCAAAGAGTTGGAGACACAAAGGAAAACTTGGCCTGCTCCTGGCCGTATGCACTGGTGAAACTGTAACGCTGCGTGAGCAGAGACAGCAGGTAAGACGCTCCCGTCGGCGCGGCACGCTGCCTGTCAGATGCCGCTGCCATTAAGAACGAGAGAAGAGCTACGTGACACGCACTGGTGGCTGGACCAGATGGAGGCTTTGGACTCCACTGCAAGATTCGAATTCTCCCCAGATCTGATGGCAAAGTCATATGCCAGTTTGTTAGACTGGAGAGCTCAAAGCGATCCTGAGAGAAGCCCTTATTCCACATAAATCGTCTGGAGCTGATGGATGGCAGGAGCCTCAACTATAAAAATCTCAGCCAGAAACATGATAAATAGTTGCATCCTGTTAAAAATAGGCAGCAGAGCAGCAGTCACATACATTGGCTGAGTAGGAATGCCAGTCAATGACTGAACTGCCAAGGCATTTTGGTGTTCCGCTTCAGAACAGGATTTCAGGCTATTCTTGCAAGTGAGCAACCTCTGTAGTAACCTGGTTTTCAGTCCACATTGAATTTCCTCTCGATACCTTAGGAGTTGGCAGAAGCAAGCCCAGAGGAATGTTTTGGTTGACTCTGGTTTTTATATATAGCAGGTACTGAAGCCAGCTTCTCCTGGCCAAAACCAAGTTTTTCCCTGCGGGCATCATTTAAATTTGTTTGCTTTACCACCAAATCCTTATTTTGTATAAAGCACTCAAGGGAAAAAGTTGCCTGCCTGCCTCTTCCACCACTGTTTCTGCGTTTACTGTAACAGTAGCATATTTGCATGGCGCCCGCTGCATTGGAGGCCCAGACTCCCATAGTGCAGGTAATAAACAAATATTACTGCGAGCTTTCTGGAGTGATTCTCTCCCTCATAAGAACTTCTATAAAACAACAGTCACTAGATTACAGACAGGACAGCAACCCTTTTTAAAAGTTCTCTCAACACTTAAAACTACAGACTAAGTACACCAGTCACATGTGGTTTGCTCTATATGCAGGGCAACTAATGAAACCTTGCAAATTTGGGTCATGCACCCCAAAACTTCCTCCCTATGACACTTAAAACTGTATCTCACTATAAAATTTCCACTGTAGCACTCCAAATCTTTCCCAAGGCCATGGTCGCCAGCCTGTTACAGCTTCAGGCCTCTTCCATATTCCTTAAACACCCAAACTAGGTCATCTTTTCACCTCCGCAGTGCCCTCCTCCTGTCCTGTGTGACTCCTACCATGCTCACATATGCCCTCATACCACTTTTCCAGCCTTTCAACTTGGCAGGAGACAGCATATGCTGTGACTCAACCAGAAATATGTAGATTTGGAATGGGGAGCTGAGAGATGCCAAACAGCGTGGGTAACATCTTCTCTCCAGCTTTTTTTATTGGTGGGAATACTCATTGTGTCTTTCTCCTCTAAGTACTGCCATTGCCACTGCTCTCTGCCAGATTTGACTCCATGCTGACCACTGGATCTCAAAAGCTTATCGTTGGGGACCAACAGATAAACAGTGTGTTTACATAACTTTTGTGTCCCTAGGAAACAAGGCTGAAAACAGGAATATGAACTGTGCCCTGTTAGCATGTTTACAGATACCTTTCTTGCTAATATTTCTGTTGAACTTACCCCTGAGACTCTGAGAAACTCAATGCAAGGCACTGTATAAACAGATAGTAAGGCGTGGTCTCTAGTCCAAATAAAGAAGACAAGTAAAGTATGAAAAGCTATACCATTCTGCTATTTAAAATAATTACTCTTGTAAATATGCAGTGAAGAATAACTGGTACACAAGCAAGGCACACAAATACAGGGACAGCTTCAGGCTGGGGGTGTCCATATCTGATTAGCTGCAAACACAGATAGATCCAAGCTTGTCCTATCTGAACCGAACTTTGAAAACATACATGGCTTGAAAAAGGCACTCACAGTAGCTCAAATGCTAAACACGAAGTCCCCTCTGCTACTCAGGAGGAAATGCTAATGAAAGGGGTAAGGCTTAAACCACATGCCTTGTATGGAGTCAACCTCCCAACTTCAGACTGGCAACAGAAGCTTATCCTCTCTAGAGACTGAGTGCTCTGCTCCACTGCCTCATTATTAACCACCTGTCATATTTTCATTAATAGCCATGGGTTCAGGACAATCATTGGTAGGAGGGACACTTGTCTCAAAACTCCACTTGGCCCAGACTTGAACCTCTATGGGTGCAGCATCTTCTTACGCTGCTGTTTCGCTTCTTGTTTCCTTCGAGCAGAGACTGGCATCTTGTTCTGCGATAGCTCAGAGAGATGCCCTAGCCACAAGATCACAGGGTTAGCAACCATCTTAGCTCTAATATTTTATCAGTCACGTTGTGCTCTGATTGGGATAGTCAACAGCTTGATGGTCAGGGCACTTCACGAGGAGAAGCACTTAGATCTACCCAAATTAGGCAGGGTGAGGCTCTGAAAACAGGTTTTCCATCTGTTAAGAGATTGCTCTAACCAACGGATGATGGGTGGAACTTGCCCACAAGCTCAGGAAGTAGCTAAGTGGGGAACATGGGCCTCTGAGCATACCTAACTAGATGCCTGACTATCTTAGCTGATTTAGGCCTTATTTTAAAACTTTGCTACATAAGGAAACCAAAGCAGGCTGGAGGTATTCTTCCATCGAGGCTCTGCAAATAAGCAGAACGCTCAACCATCATCCTTCTTTTTCTTTGCTGCATCAAGAAGGAGTTACGCAACTTTAAACTGTGCTGATCGGGGCATACAAAACAGACCAAGCCCTTTCCACAGAGCGTCCCTTGGCCATGCCAGGAAGCTCTAGCGTGCGTGCTTGGCTCAGTGTCAAGCCCCTAAAAGAGCTCATGTCAGTTACTGACGTCAGCAGAACATGACTTGAGAACTAGGATTCCTGGTTTGCAAAATACTGCCATGATGCCATCCAGCAAGTAGCTAGAAGTTAACTACACATATTGCAATGAAAACAGGCATGTAAAGGTCCTCCTCACTGGTTAATCTGATTTGGGCTTTTTTTGTTTTGGGGGTTATTTTGAGAGGGAAGAGGTTTTGGGTGGGTGTGGAAGACTTAGCAGTGAAGTAGCAGGAGAGAGAGTCAAATAGAGAAGCAGTAAGGACTTTAGTTTTTGCACCTCTCGTCTTGAATCGCAGCTTTCCTGCAACTAAATTTATGGGGAGGGATGTGGGGAGGGAAATCTGCACTTACTCATTTCTGAAAGTTACGATTAAGTCATTATGGATTGCACGGTATGTTTGCTATTATGAAGCTGCAAACAGAGCTACAGAAAGGGCATTTAGTGGGAAATATTGTCAGCTGGCAGTCTCGGGCACTTGAGTACCCTCCATAACATGCATAACGGAATCAATTTAAACCTAGTGAAAGGGACATTGTCTGATAAAGTAATTCCTCTTTGAACACAAGATGGCAGCCTTAAATAAATGCAACCCCGCACAGCTTTTAATCTTACACATCATTAAATTCCTAATTTACACATTATGTTTTCATGGGCCAACCCATAACTCATTAGTGTTGAACTCATGAGTTGTAAAGACCAACACACTAGACAAATGCTGGTTTCTTTATCCGCTTTTCTTTGGGTGGCAGTTCTCTTTTAATTTACCACAGAGCCAAACTTCAAATTCAACATTAAGAAGGCTCTCTGATCTTGTGTGCTTTGTGCAACCTCTACCCCAAAGAAAAACCTCTCTGACTACTGCTCTGTACCCACAGATTTTACTGGCAGAGGGTGGAGTAGGGAATGGGGAATACCAAGGTTTTTCTCCTTGTTTAAGATACTGGAGTTCCTTGGAAGATGTATCTTTCTGTGGGAGGATTTCAAACAGGCCTTGAAGTCAAAAACAAAACGGACTCCAAAAAGCATAGAGTTTGGAGGTGGTCTTCCCACTTTTCCACAAAACTTAACACACCATATAATGTTTTGATCTCTTTTCTTTCCATTCTCTACTCCAGGTATTGTCTGAAAGAACACAAGTCATAAATGCCATCTGAAGGGGAAGGGCTCCATAGTGCTCCAGTACCATGACGCTAGAAATAACTATACCAGAATGAGTGGCAAGGGCAAGAGAAACACTACAATCACTTTCTGTTCCGTGGAACCTATGGGTCAAAAAATGTCAAGCATAGAAGAAATCTTTGCAAGACATCTGGTACCACTGCTTTAATTTTGCATGTAAGAGCATAAATGGTTATTGGAGCAGGTCAGGCCAAGGGCCTTTTCAAGCCAGCCCCTGGCCTCAGTTTCCCTGTGCAGGCAGTGGCAGTCGGGAAGTGTGAGTCACCATGCGGGGCCATGGGAAGCAGAGCAGCAAGGCAAGAGTTGAGGCTAAGTTTGTTCTTCCTGAGGTGGGCTGCAGTTTGTCATGGCCACAGGGTCACTGGTCTGCAAGAGCAACTACTTCGAGCAAGCCAAGGTCCAGCAGCCCAGGGCCCTGTGTGCCCTGCTGGAGCTGGGCTGAGGTTCTCCAAATGGCCAAGAACATTGCTTATGACAAGGAGAAGTTCAGGATCAGCCCTTTCAACCATAGTTGAGCAAGCTGCTGGGGAAAGTCAGCACTCCTCAGGGGAATGTTTTGCTGTTCTACTGCCCAAGAAAAGCCACAAACCTAAGATCGAGTAACATTGATGAGGAGAGAGGGGGAATATTCCCACCTCAAGTGCAAAGAGTTGCAGGATCTCTGCTCCATCCTCAACTAAGCCAAGTGGAGGCCATCCACAACACCCGCAGAAGAAATCTTGATGAAAGTCCCCATCTATGCTCTTGCCAGTCATGTCTCCAGCAGCTCGCAGCACTTGCACTACTGGGCACCTTACAGACCCTTCGATCCTTTTAGAGAATGACAGTGCCGACACAAGTCATCTGTTTGGCATTCCCCTGTAACTAATTTCTTATTGTTATATTATGGATGTCTTCACCCTCACCCAGTCCCTTTTTCCATTTGTTTTATTCCATAATCATTCATTTTCCTCCTGTTTTCTTTATCCATCCCTTCACTTTTCTTTTGGTAGGGGAGAACATACAGTTTTGTTCATAATGAGTTAATGTCCATCTAAAGGGAAAAAGTCAATAGAGAAAGACATAACAATCAGGCAAAGTGTCTTTCTACTGGTATCAGTTTCCTAGTGGAAACTCCCAATGAGCTTGTGAATGGTGGGGACAGTCCATGTGCAGCAGTGGGGAATGTGCTTGTGCAGCGGATAAAGGGACTGTGTCTCTTTACAGAGAGTAAACTACCTGTGAAAGAAGGTGGGCTTGTGATATACAACTAAACATCAGCAGCAGTAGGTTTTGCTTTAATCTGTAGCACAGATTTTCAGAATGACTTAAAATCGTACTGGGCTTCTCTATGCCTTAGTTTACTCCCAGGGGAAAAGGATCTAGCACCTGGAGCATTTCTATGGTGATTCCACTTCAAGCTCCTGCAAACCTATTGAGACTTGGAGACCCAAGTTCCATTCTGTCCTTCCTCCACATATTCCCCATTACTGGTCACTCTAGAGCAACCCCCAGCAACATCTGTGCAGCCTCCTAAGGACATAGTTTAAAAACAATGGATTGCACAAGCATACCGGGAAGGGATGGATTCCTTCCGTGGTTAAAGCACAGCAGGAGGCCCTCAAAGACTTAGGTTCCATTCCCAGCTCTGCCCAATAGTTCGAACAAATCATTCAATCTTTCCAAGCTTCCAGTTCCCCTTTATGGAAGGGGAACAGTATTTAATGCGGATGGCTATGAGAATTAATGCACGCGATGTGAAGGAGATGAGGGTTGTATTCCTAGATGCGTAACAGCAAGTACTCCACTTGGCTTGCCAAGTCTCCTTTACTCCTGCCAGAGATGGGACGCAGCCTCCAGAGGTGGCAATTACAGCACTGCCAAGTATTGCAGCGATGTGTGGCACAGGGCACAGCCACCCCTCCTTGGCAGGGCGCCTTTCCAAACAGGGCTGAGCCGCACAAGTGCTCTGGGTAGGGCAGTACTCCTGCATGCAGCCCAACCCTCCCCAGGCAGCTCCAGGCAGCTGCAGATCCAGGGTGGCCGGCAGGCTTAGTGCCTGCTGCCGTGCTCCCGCCTCTGCCCCACGCCGCCCCACTGCCCGCCCACACTGCCCCGCTCCAGGCAGCTGCAGATCCAGGGTGGCCAGCAGGCTTAGTGCCTGCTGCCGTGCTCCCGCCTCTGCCCCACGCTGCCCCACTGCCTGCCCACACTGCCCTGCTGCCCATGCCCTGCTTGTGGCAGTGCTTAACCTGGTAGTGCTGCTCCCCTGCCTCCCCAGAGGCTCTCAGAGAGCATCCCACAGAATTCTGTTCCCTCACACCCCCTAGTTCTGCACAGCCCCTTTCCAGCCAGACCTCACCAAGTCCTCCGGAGTCAGCGCTTCCCAAGTGCCTACCCCTGCTGCTGATACACACACACACACAGAGTCAGAGCTAGACACCTTTCCGTACACCCCATCACGCCTCACTCTCGTGGGCCCACCCCACCTCTGCACACCTTTTCCCTCACCCACAGCCCCTCTGCAGCCTCTCGTGTGCCCTCTTGCCCTCATATGCCGCCTCTCTCACACACGGGGCTCAGGCAATCCTTTACACACGGGCCAGCCCCTCTGCAAGCCTCACCAGAATACAAACAAAACATACCCTTCAGCAACACGCTGCCAAAGGCAGCACCTCACATCATGCAAAGGGTTCCCTCTTTTATGGCCTCTTTTGCATACCAGACTTACTCCACACCCTACATATACCCCTTAGCCACACACAGCTGAAGTGCGCACACACCAATAGATAAAGAAGCCCTAACAACAGAGATGGGTGTAATCCATCTCTTACAGACAGCAGAGTGCGTGGAAAGACAGCAAGGCGGTGCGATCAGACCATTAGCGGAGGGAGGCCTGAAAACCCAGGGCTCCACAGTCACGAGCCAGCGTGCTACTTTTTAGGAAATGTTACCACTCTTGCAATCGCATTCACCTCGGTCACACACCAGCTCTGTTATACGCTGCTTCACAGGCTCTTCATCTGTACTCACCACTTGCCCATACCCCACTGATATTTACCGTCCAGGCTGATTCTCAAACACCACTATAATGGACAAACCCTATGGCAGAAACAACTGCTCCATATCAAACATATCTCTCCGCCAGTCTTGCTCTGCATATGCGAATACAGAAGTCCTGGCTCCAGGGCTGCGCTGCATATCTCCCAAGCACTCCCTACCTACCTCTATACTTGTGTACTTTACAGACAGTACATACTTCTGTATGTATCCCAAATATAGCCCCTACACTTCCACAGGAATGACTTCCCAAACTCTCTGTGCGGCTCAGGCACCATGAGTGCATCCACACATTCCATATGGATTTTCACACTATCCAAGTCAATAGAGCTCTATTGGAAAGGCAAGTTACATTGTGGTTGTCAAATCACGAAACAGATCCCTGAGATCTTCGTTAGAGGTAGATGCAGTCTGACCAGAATGGAGGCTCACACTGCTGAGGGCTTTTATTCAGCTTACTCATTTGTCCACTTCTATTTAATGAATTAGCAAAAAGCTATTGTAATATTTATCTCTATTTTTGCGGGAAAACTTACATCAGTATCCCATTGTGTCTGATGCTGTGTGAAAATATGAAAAACTTAGCTTTGCACCAAACAGAATGTATCCTAAGTAAGTGAGAAGACACAACAACCAGTAAGTACTGGAGATGATGGCATTATGCAGAGCTGTTCTCTTCTCTCCTCCTGCCTTGCCACATGAATTTACTTTCAAAATCTCTTATCGTTCTTAACACTGCAGTGGGCTGCTTTATGCCTTCCTGCACTTTGGACACTAGAAAAAAACAGGTTTTTTCTCTCTGTCACACTGGTGGCATAATCAGCTCTGTCTTGGTTTTCCCTGGCTTCTGGCTCCAGTTTCTGGCCATGGGTAGTGCCTTTGGTGAGATTTCACCCCACTTTATGCCCTTTTCATTGTCACAAGGTCAGGTCACTTCCTTACAAGTGACCTGCTGTGGTCAAGGTTGTTTTCCTTGACCCGGTTTATTGCCTTTTAAATGTTTTAGTGTTTTGACTGTTTCTCAGGTTGAGCACAGGATGTTTGTTGCACTGGTAAGAGGTTAGTACTGTGAGGCGTAGGGAGTGATATATGGATGGCTCATGCTTTCTTTTGGATTTAATTTTTCATCCTCTACTGCTCTGTGGTGAAAGGAGTGTTTGCTGCTTGCCTAGGGAGACACCTGACATTTAGACTTTATCTTCTGTAAAGGCTTGGGCCAAAATTCTCTTCTCTGACTTTGGGAGTGGCAGAAAAGGACATACAGTTGAAGTGAAGGAGGGGACAAAGAGGGGTTTGCGCCCTTCTGATCCCATGCTGCGGTAAAGAACCATACAGCCCTCCGACAAAAATCAACTGCTCAATATAAAGGGGGCTTTCATTCCCCAGGCACCTTGCAGTTTGCCCTGCAGAAACTCCTCGGTCCCATAGTACTCCTGGGCCTTGTGGGTGAGGAGAAGAAACGAAGAGCAACTTGGGCCCTGCTGTCCTGCTATAGTGTCCTTAACCAGGGGAGTCCCCAAGGTCTCTTTTTGGAGCTTTCACAGCCCCTGCACGCCCAAGTAGAATACAGGGGCTGAAGAAAAGGGAAAG
>NW_009649137.1:2030805-2036196 GCF_000708025.1 Charadrius vociferus
GAAAGAGTCTTCCCCTTGAACACTGCGCTCAAAGCACTGAAATGCACAGGGTTTCCATTCTTTCTCTTTCTTTTTTTTTTCTTTTTTTCGGCTGAGACCTAATTTTGCATTGTCCTAACCTGATTTGGCTGCCCCTGCCTCTGGCTGTAGCTCGTGTCCTGAGCCAGTAATGTTGATTTAACAGAGACAGATCTGACAGGAGCAAAAAGAACAGGGAAAGGAGACCTTTCTAGAGATAACCCTCCAGTGTAAAAAAGATAGGTGTGTGAATCTTCCCATCTCCAGGGGCACTGGGGAGCAATGATCTCTCCCTCCAGAGCACTTGCTTTCCAAGAACTGAGCACGCTGGCTTTCAGAAACTGTCTCCTTAGCTGCTTACAATTGGTTTTCTAGATGGGACTAACACCAAGAGATGCTATGGGTATAGTGGGTCTTCCCATAGCTCTTCATTCCTGACTTTCTCTACCCCAAGCAGCCACAGCAACAGAGGACAGTTCTGAAGGGGAGGGAAGCTCTGTGGGGCATATAAATGGTTGATCCTGGGTCAAAGATGCCAGGAGAAGTTTCTTCTGTGAATGAAAGGCTGAGAGCTTGTGTTCCTCACTCCTAAGACAGAACCATCGTGTGAGGTTAGTTTGTACTGCTTATGCCCACACCTGCGCCTTCCCAATCATTCAGATATCTGAGCTGCAATGACTGATGGTCCATTAATAGCTAAAAAGCCCCCTTGGCACAGTTGCTAAAAGAGGTATGAACTTTCTGTAAATGGCACTGTTTTATAGTTGTTGGAATAAATGCTACTTAGCTGGTTTCCCAATTTGAGGTAAGGATTTTGTGTCTTCCTTGATGTGCTCAGTGTGAGAAAGGATCAGTATGGTTGCGTTTTGTGGTTGCCACTGCTGGCCTCCCTGTGGATAAGTAGTAACTGCTTGCAGAACAGTAGGCAAAGATCTTCCGCATAAATCTTTTATTTCATCAAGTATGATAGACTGTAAAAGTTAGACCTGCAGCTTTTACTCCTGTGCAAGAAGGACAGAGTTATGCTTTGTCTAATTCTTTTTCATCAGAAATTTCACTGGCAGGTTGCGTCTATCAGGTGGATTCTTCATAGTACAGAAAGCCTGGTGAGCTTTCCTTGTCGTGCTTTGAAAGGAGGCCTGAATGTCCTTGGTCTGATAGAATTTAGAGTGTGTTTAATTTCCATGTCGCTGGAATAAAATAGTATTTGTTTTAGAGATTTTGTGAAATACTGTTGTTGTTTTCTAGGATGACCTTTAGAGGCTCTGTATTGCCGTGGCAGTATGTTGCTATGGGGATCACCTCACATGGGTGAGAGCACGAACCAGTACATAAAGATATACTGGGTGCTTTATGCTGCGCCTATTCAATGGTGCTGCACAATTGGAAATTGCTCCCAAAAATCTGGTAGGCTGACTTGTAAACACATAGGGAGAGCTTACTTCAACTTACATCCCCTTTTCCTATATTTTCCTGAATTGTTTGGCGAGGGTAACTTTTTCATAAATTAGTTGCTTATTTTCAGTGGTGCTATACATTTTGTTTTCTTCCAGCAAATACAACTTGCAGCAAATTGATGATTGGTCCTGGAGGAGTCAGATTAAGTCAAGGGTTTAAGTTATACATATCTATGATGTAATTAAGTACTTTCTTCTTTTTTTCTTCTTTTTTCTTTTTTTATTTTCACATCACCTGTAAAGCAAAAGTACGTCGGTGGTTAATTCCTCCTGGAGAAATCCAGCACAAATTCAGAAATACTTTGTTGTTGGACAGATGGCTGAAAGGAAATGATTAATCTACTAACCTTGGATTTAGGAGATATGAATTCGAGTCCCTGCTTGCTGCAGTTTTTCCATGTGACACTGATGCGTAAATATCCTAGAATATGGCCACTAGCCTCTGTGCTTGAGTTCACAGACTGTAAAGTAGCATCACCCTCTTTCTCAGGGCAAGGTGAGAAGAATGAAGGCATGTGGCCTCAGTTGGGTAATCCCAGCTCCTTTACAAGGCAGGCTGCAGCCCCATGGCAGCAGGGTGAGCAGAAAATGACTGGGACAGTATATGAAGCATGTGTGGGAGAGAGAAGGTGATGGCAAAGTATTTTGTTACAGTTCTGGGATAGTGTAGACATATATTACAAACCAAGGCTGTTGGATGCTGTGGGGATGGGTACCATACCAGTGCCTGGCAAAAGCAAGGCTATATTCAGGAAACTAGAACATAATTTGCAGCTGCTCATGCTGACACAGGCTTTTCTATAGTTTCATGTCTTGAGGACACTTCTGTTCTGCATGGGCATAATTAGTGACAGTGACTGTCTCCCAAGGGAATGTCTGAACTGGAATGCAGCCATCCTGAAGACACCATATCATGAGAAGGTTAACCAAAGAAAATAGGCTCGTCCTCCTAATCCCCCTACCCTTTCTCTTTCTCCATCCCCATATCCCATATGCAACTTCTTTTATACAGACCCAAGTACTTATTAGTTCCTCAACTATTCTGAAGGACAGACCCAATATTTGCCAAAAAACTCTCTCCTTTGGCACCCTGCATGCAACATGAGACACACCATAGGCTAGCTATAGGCACCACATCCACTCTTCCAACACCACCACACAACCCAAATGCACAAGTCCCACAAAAAGAGCGTTTGCATGTGGAGCCAGCTTGTTAAACATGTGTGATGGCCCCTTTAGTGATTAAAATATAGAGAACAGTTCATGTTTGTTGCTATGCGTGCTATCTTCAGAACATCCTAAAAAGCAGAGATAAAGGCACACAAACCCACTGTTCCACAGTTCCTCGCACATCTTGCACAAAAGCACTCTCCCCTCCGAAATAGGGCTTCTCTCCACCTTTTTGATGAAAAAGTCATCATTAAAAGTATTTATTTGTTTTAATTTAATCCATAAACCAAGACTCCAAGCTGCTGTCTTTTGCAATTTTCTGAGCTGACTCCACTTCTCTACACAATTCATCATTGCTTTCTTTGTGCTCTGCCTGCTCTACCCCCAAGAAGCATTCAAAGACATTGAGTACAGGCCTTAAAAGTACACATGCCTGCACATGGCTCTCTCTAACATTCTGAGGCTGTATAGGTTGAATTCTCTAGGATTTGGAGCTTGGGGGAGGAATGCATCCAGCAGAAAAGTTGCAGGTAGCGGCTGGGAGACATATTGCCAGAGTTGAGTGTAAAGGTTGGTATATTGGAAAGAAAAATCACAACTATTCCCCAGCAACTGGGATCATGGTCCATCTCCAAGAAGGACTTCACATCTGGGAAGAAACTGCCTGCGGGTAATTGGGTTTGCTAGAGTTGCCTCTCTAATTAATAAGTGATTTGACTTGGAGATTGGAAATATTAGTTGAAATGATGGCATAAGCACAGGGGCGTTGGGGCTGCTGCTGCTGTACTATTAAGAAAGGACTTTCCTGCACAGTCTAATGACACTATATGGCAGTTTGAGGAATGTGAAGTTGTTTGCCCAGGAGACCAACAATGTGATAATATTGGCATATAACCTTCTAGTATTTGAGTAATTAGTTGCTTAGCTACTTTGGATAGGTCATTATTTTGCAAACTGGAAACATTTGCAAGTGGTGATATTTTCCCCGGTATGGTGAAAGAGCTAAACCTATTCTGGCAGTGTTCAACTCCTAGAAATATATATGCATAAATTGTTTCTAATGAGACCATCTGCCTTTTATAGCCCCTTTGGAACTAAATAGTACCCAAAGACCACTCTGTCTTTTAGATATCTGTGGTCAGAAAGGCTGCTTCTGGCAATAAAAGTATATAGTTTTTTGCAGATAGAGAAGCTTTTTGATTCCTACATTTCAAGACATGTATTTGTGCGTGTATGTGTGTGCGCACGCCCGTGATACTGCTTATATTTGTTAAAATTATTAGAAATCACTGGCCCAAATTTCTTAAGAGATAGCATCTGGTAACTCATCTGCTAAATTAGTATTTTCAAAGATAACAGAAAGTCCAATCTTTCACTCACAGGGCTGGAGAGAGCTTTGCAAAGCTTCTTCACCATGGCAGTATCTTCCCATATTTGCAAGTGAATAGCATTATTTTAAAGGAATACCCTCAATTTAAAATCACAGCTGAGTTGCTCAGACATAGTGTCTCACATTGAATCGCTCACATTTTGACTCTGGTACAAAAATTGTGTGATGTGCAGAGTGCTGTGTACTCACCGCTCCCACTGAGCCCAGCCCGTCGCCTTGCAGGCAGTGAACAGAGAGGGGCTCAGCACCTCTCATTCTCCATGCACCTGGCATCCTGGTGCCCACATCAGGCTTACGGAACAAGTTTCTTCTTTTACTTGTGTTTATAACCATACACCAATTACTACAAAAACAATACGGTAACCTGTAATTCAGCGCTTGCTTCCTCCTTGCTTTCATTTGGCTGGGGCCGATCAAGTGAGGATAGAGGAGTCAGGTGCTTTTCTTCACGGCTAGTGTTCAGTCAAATCCCCTTTCAAGTCCTTCTGTGGCAATACAGATGTTTAAAAAGCCTCTGCTGAATGTTTGTTTGTTTGTTTGTTGTTTTCCTCTGCAACCACATGGATGTATTGGCATCAGTCTGAGGCTTCATAAAGTCGTACTCTGTGTGGTTTCTCTTTAAATACTCCCTGTGGTTTCTGTCTGAGGAGATGGCTGTATGAGATGGATCTGTCTCAGAGGGACGATCTGCGCAGGGGACATCAAACCAGTCCCACAGCATTAGGGGCAGTGCCAAGGGGTGCTAATACCAGTGCAACGGGGCTGCATGCAGCAGCAGCACCTGGGTACATGATAACATGCGTTTTTGTCCTGTCGACTTGAACACGTATGGCATCTGCTCTGTTTGCCCCAGAGGAAGCGTCTCCCTGATGGCCATGAAGCCCTGTGCCCACAGCACACCACCATCCCTCGCCCTGCTCCCATCATGGCCGCAGGCCCTGCCAGACGCAGAGGCACCCAGAGGGACCGCCGTCTCCCAGCCGCTCACGAGGCCTGGCCTCTGGCCCCAAACCGACTGTGGCTGAGCACACTGGGCACACGGGGTATACTGGGCACACTGGTGAGGGAGTAGTGTTCGCCCAGCGAAACGTCAGGCAAAGGTGGAGGCCTGTTGGGCCTGCCCGAGGGAGGAGGCAGAGGAGGAGGCCGGGCACAGGGGCTGTGGAGTGGCGACACAGTGCTGTTGAACAGGGAGGTCACCTGGGGACTGCCAGTCTTGAGGCAGCTCCACCAAACATCTCCTCCCGGAGCCGGCTGTTGCCCTCAGCCTGCGGCTCCAGCCCCTCCAGAGCCCTCACAGACATGGGGCCTGGACAAGCACATGGCCAGGCCCGCCCGGCTTTGAGGGGGTGAGGC
>NW_009649137.1:2036711-2046467 GCF_000708025.1 Charadrius vociferus
CCCAGAGGGACCGCCGTCTCCCAGCCGCTCACGAGGCCTGGCCTCTGGCCCCAAACCGACTGTGGCTGAGCACACTGGGCACACGGGGTATACTGGGCACACTGGTGAGGGAGTAGTGTTCGCCCAGCGAAACGTCAGGCAAAGGTGGAGGCCTGTTGGGCCTGCCCGAGGGAGGAGGCAGAGGAGGAGGCCGGGCACAGGGGCTGTGGAGTGGCGACACAGTGCTGTTGAACAGGGAGGTCACCTGGGGACTGCCAGTCTTGAGGCAGCTCCACCAAACATCTCCTCCCGGAGCCGGCTGTTGCCCTCAGCCTGCGGCTCCAGCCCCTCCAGAGCCCTCACAGACATGGGGCCTGGACAAGCCCATGGCCAGGCCCGCCTGGCTTGGAGGGGCTGAGGAGCAGCAGCAGGCCAAGCCAGGGAGAGCACCCCGTCCTGGGGGCAGTGAGGGCAAAAGGAGCTAGAAAACCTAGTGTGGGCACAGCCTTGAGCCTGTTTCTGGATTAGCTGGGATGGCACACGGGAGGGATTTTTCAGGGTGTACCTGGTAGGTGACCGGCCCTAAGGCAGTCAGATGTTTCCGTGATACTCTGTCTTGAATTAAATATTATCTGCCAGGTCATGTTAATTAACATTCCATCTGTCAGAACGCAGCAGGGTAGTGAGCTGAGGGGGGGAGGATAAACACTTTCCTATTCACTACCTGCTGTTAATTAGTGGAGGAATTAAATAATAAAAAATTTAAAAAGGCTGCACTCTTTCTAAGGGTTGGTGAATCAGTGCTTTGTGGTAACTCAGCTGCTTTGGGTGAATCGGGGGTCTCAACTATAGCCAAGATTAATCCAGAATTTTAGTCAGTGAACCTAGTGCATATTCTCTTCTTAATTACAGCATGACAGTAGCCATGCTACGTACAGCTCAGGACAAATGCACACTCAGGAAGCTTAGGGTTGGAGGTTTTTTCAGTCATCATCTCTGCACCCCAGGAAAAAAAAATCTCTCCCTTTGAAATCTCACTTGCCCTATTTCCTCTCAGAGGAAAGTTTTTCGGGAAAGTTTGATAAAACTCCTTTGGTGTTTTTAGAGCTGTAGTGCTTTGAAATGTATCTGAACTTTCCTTTAGAGAACTTTTTCTTTTTTTTTCCATTTTCCCTTTCTCAGCTCAAACACACTCCACAATTGCTTGGCCTTGTTGTGCACCTGTCTGAGATAGATTAACTAGCATAATAAGAATATCGACGAGTTAGCAGCTTGTCCTATTTTTTTTTTTAAATGCAGTGAAATCTATTTTCTCTTCTCAGGTCAAGTGTCCAGTAATCACCACAGAATTTGTTATTTTAACATACTTTACAAATAAGTACTTGTACGTGCCATTGCAAGGGATAATATAACATATGGGAGTTCTTATAAGGCAAATAGCTCTGCACTGAGCGTATCCACCACCACAGCCATGCCAGTTGTGAGAGAACATTAGTGTGATCCTGCCTCACGCAGGCACGTTCACATCAAGCTAACTAGTCGCAGTTAGCTTGATGGCTGCTGAAGCTACTTGTTTTGCTCTTTGGCAGAGCTGTTTTTGTAGTTTTATCTAGCCAGCTTTACTGCTACATCTGCATTCACAGTTGAAGTGCTTTGCTAGCACAGAGCAGCAGTATTCCCCTACCTACAAAGCACCCCGATGCAGATACCATGTGACCTAGAGCTAAGAGGACAGCTTTGACAAAGAGCTTGGTCCCTGTTAGTCTTTGTTCCTGAGATAATGGGATTTTCAAGATATGGGGAGTGGGGAGACAGTTTACTTGGGTTTTGAATATAATGACTGGACTTGGTTTTGGTATTGTTTCCAGTGAAACACACTTTAAAGCAGAACTTTGTTTTTCTCTTGACAAGCTTGTTTGTTTGCAAATACGGAGTCTCTATCAGCAGGCCAGGTCTTCTGCAAATATGTGTCTTAGTGTGGTTACAGGCCATCCATACATAAAAGTTACCATCTGGTTTGTAAACCACAGCCCTGGGGATCAGAGGGGGACTTCCCTTGCAGCTTTTATCAGAGCTCCAAGGCGCCTTCCTCTGGACTGGGTCACAGCTCTGAGCCGCAGTAATGTCATTACACGTCTTTGTGCGTTTCAGTAAAAAATGAGCAAAAGTTCACATCTTGGTCAAGAAAAGACAGCAGCCATTACAGTAAATCAACATGAGCAAATTGCTTCTGTTGCATTGAGAATGGCATGGCCAGCGTCACTGTTACGCACATGAATGAAATGTTCAACCACAGGCAGGAAAAATAAAAGTTCAAAAGAAAACACAAGACATAGGCAGAGCAGGGTCGTCTCTCTCCCATCCTGTACAGAAGTGGACAGTCAAAGATGGACAGCAGGTGAGGAGCAAGGACAAATCTGTGGGAAGTCCACAAGCATGATGGGTTTAGTCCATTTCATTGCAATTGTAATTTGCTCATGTGACAGGTCCCCTGGAGAAGGAGGGGGAAGTGACAAGACAAATGGCTACATTCATTTTCATAGGTTTGGGCACTGAAGGGCGGAATCCAAATTTGCAGAGTAGTTTCTGCTTTGTGGTTTTTTGCAGGCACTCCTTACCATCTCCAACATGAGGTGGACTCACCAGAAAATACTTACCGGACTGTGAGTAATATCAGAGGTGGACAAAGTGGTTACATTTTAGAAAGCATGTTTTCTTTGTGCTGCCATGTGCCTTGTCTGTAATCAATCTGAGAGTTTGAGACAGAGAGATGTACACGAATACCCTTGACTAGCAGGTTGGCTCTGGACATACGTTTCTGGCCGTGCTTGTGACACAGGCCCACCACTGCATCTACAAGCAAGCACTGCATGTGTCCTTGACTGGTCAGTCTCATACCAGTCAACTGAACACCAACAGGGGAATTTTGGTCATCAGACAGGGCAAGTTCCTAAACTGCTGGGCTGTCTTCAGCACCTCTCTTACCAAGACCCACATTTCAGGCAGCAAGCGAAGCAAAATGCTTTGGCACAGAGTGCACATACAGTTCAGCTTTTCTTGTTGGACAATTGTGGCTATCTTAAACAATGCAATCACAGTCCCACTAGCAGCACTAATGGGAAAACATTCTTGCAATCAGCTTTCTGAAGGTTGCACTGGTAATTTTCCATCTTTTAGCCAGCTGTAGGTAAGCTGTGACAGGGTGGGGGTCTATCTGTGCTGTGTGTATCTCCACAGGGTGACAGGGCTTTGCTTTAGCATGTGTTCCTCAAGTATCCGCATTTGGACATGAAGAACATAACCAGCAGCTTTTCCAGAGAAAAACTGTGTGTATTTCTGGTGTCATAATAAAATAAGGAGGAAAAGTGCCTTCACCCCAACCTGCCAGTGCAGCCAACAGTCACAGATTACTAGAAACAGCAATCCGTCCAATAAGCCCTGGTGTTAAAATGTTACATAAAGCACAATGATTGGCGGGATTGTCTCTTGGTGTTCCCCTCTGCCTTTTCTTCCTGGTCTTCAGTTTCAGCTCTATCTCCGTAGTGCTGCTCCAGCCCTTTCTGATTTTATTTTATCCTTGTTGCGCAAAGACTGTTTTCTTTTAGGACTTGTCCCTGTTCCCCAAACTATTTTTACCAGTTCCACCTCAGCCTCTTCCCCCTCTGACTCACTGCTGGGAATCCTCTCTTGGATCATCCCTCCTTCCCTCATCCCCACAGCATCACTCCTCCTCTGCTAGAGGTCAGAGCAGCTTCTCAGTTCCTGGCTATAAAAAAAGGGACATCTTGGAAATCCAATGCCTGGGGGCGGATCAGCAGTCGCTCCTTCCAAAGGCAGAGCAGACCGGCTTCCCTGGCTTTCACAGGGCTTAGCCAAAGTTCCCATCGCTCGTGAGGTGTCTACACTGAAAAGGAAAGCGTCCTTAGTGTTTCTACTTGGTCCCTCTGCATTGTCCTTCGGATGCTAGACATCTGCCAAAAGGGACTGGGCACTGAGTGGGAGCTGGTGTGCTCTCGACCCCCTGCACGGTCAGAGACAGATTCTCCCTAGAGCCGACTGCCTTCAAAGGCAAAACTCCATTTCTTGCCCCTGCCTCCTGACATTGCTCACGCAAAGTTGTTCTCCTTGTCCTCTTAATAAATCTTTTAAAGGCAATAAATCTCCGCTTCTTTTAATAATTCATTTTCATCTGACCAGATTCCAGGTGGCTGTTTAGGCTCTCACTTTCTCCTGGGACTTTGTGGACGGAAAGGAGCCTGTAAACCGCACCGCTGGAAAAGACCTATGCTCCCACACCTGCCCTCAGCCTCCCTGGCTGCCCGGGAATTGCTCGTTTTGCTGGCTGGCTCTGGCTGCCTGTCAGCAGAGGCTCTCGGGGAAGCTGTGTCTTTAAGAGCTGCATCCTTTCCCCATGCCATGCCTTTGGGGTTGTGCTCTCCCTCCCCCAGACCTTAGATTCCCTCTCTGCAGGATGTCAGCTGTCCTCCTTGTCTCCTCCCTTCAGTGGGATGGCTTCCTCTGCTCTTACTGTGATAAGAGTTTGTTTTCTTCTCCAACATACCCTGGGCTACTGCCGCTCTCTGCATTTTTCTGCTTTGATACCTGCATTTATGTTCTGATTTCTCTCTCTCTCCTGGGGCCATACTGCTTTTCTTTTCTCACCCAAAGCAGCTCTGCCGTAAAGACAGGTATAACTAATAGGACTGGGCTCCGTCAATGAAGCAGAGTTCAATTTATCCTTTGCAGAGATCTTACGGAATCAGGCACAGGCAAGAAGAAACGTTGGGCTAAGATTTATGTGGGACTGTTTGTCTAAATGGGTTCCCTACTTCCTTATTTCCATGGAGCGAGGAAGCTGCCAACATCTGCTCTGTGCCTGATACCGCCTCCGAATCCACCAGTAGAAACTTTTCCCAAGAGACAGGAGCAGGTAATTTCCCAGGCTGGAGGGTTGTGTTTTTTTTTTTATCTAGGGCTTCATTTTCACCAGGGAGATTGATAGGTGCAGGGTGTAGGTTTGTTCCGCAGCTCCTGGCCACATACAGCGTACATGAGCAGTGGAAATCCTTTGCTCAGTGAAGCTTGTACACCACTTGCTCTCAGAAGGGAAGGGGAGACACAGAGCCTGAGGTCAGCCCCCTCAAAAGCTGCCCGTGGTGGGCACAAGGGCAGAGGAGCTCTTGCTTTGCTCAGGCACCATGCATTTCAGCATCCCCCCATCCTCTCTAGAGAGAAACCCCACTGTCATTTCCATTGTTACTGCTCTGCAGGTCTGATGAGAGATCTGACACTTCTCTTGCCCGAGCTGCAGCAGCCCTGTCTCCTGTGGGACGGCATGCAGCTACTGGAGAGCCGGCAGCAGGTCCAGGGCAGGCTCCCTGCCACTGGGCACTACCTGGGTTTGGGGCTGACGGAAGACTCCAGCGAACCACAGAGACTCTCCTACACCCAGGCTTCAATCAGAGAGAAATTCAGTTTCACGGCTAAAAGTTATGTGCTTTACGGCTTCTGAAATGTGCACTAAAGCTCTTGCATGTCACATGCGGCCCCCTGCGTGGCTGTGCAGGCATCCCGGGATTTTACTGTGCGGATACTCCTGCCTTCAGATGGAAGGTGATGTTGAAACTAATGAAAAATAGGCTGACTTTATACTAGCCCCGTAACAAAATAAATTGAGGGGAATGTGTTAACTTTTGTTTTATTTAACTTTGCCAACTTTCAAGTCAGCTCTCAAGCACCCAGAAGGTTTTAGAAAATGTTTAATCTAGCTCAGACAATTTCCTGAACTCCCTAACTGGACCACCCCATTTTCTGAAACACTGCCAAAAGGCCTGAGTTACTCGCAGGCTCCGGCGTGCTGCTCTTTCACAACTTCTTGCTGTCCTCTCACCCCCACCCTCAAGCCGTTGCGCACACCTTAATATAGTCCAGAAAGAGGAACCTCCTAGACCTCGCTGTCAGTGCCTGATGAAGCAAGCCCTGCCAATAGCCACCGACGTGCCCGGCAGACGACTGCCCCAGCGCGCTCTGAGGCTTCGCACAGCATGAGCACGAGCCTGCCTGCTCCAGCTGTGCCTTGCCCACCCTCCCGGCTCCCACTGCCCATGTCATGAGCCTCTGAGCTCTGCGGCTGTCCCTAGAGAGCCCAGGGACGCTCCCTGTCATGGGCTTACGGGACGGTGGTGTAGTCTTTCTTCACCCTGGCTCATATGCCTGATTTGCCGTCCAGCTGTCCTGATGCCCCTGATGGCCCGTCCCGTGTTTGGCAAAAAGGATCAGGGGCAGTATCTCAGGGTCACAGGACAGATACGATGGTGAGTGTCACTTGTCTATGCAGCTGTCCCAGGGCAGGGACCAAGGAGGGGCACGCATGGCACACAAGGATGCTGTGCTGATGCCAGAGCCCTCAAAGATGTAGCTTTCAGACGTTAAAAATTATTTATTTTTTCCAGCAAACCCGGAGCATTGCACAGTTTTAATAGAGCTGCAGCTCACTGGGGTTTTAGTCCCTCTCCCACTGAGCGACGCTTGCTGTTCGGGGGCTTATTACCATGCGATAAAAGTTTCCTCCTGAAACTTAGTTTCCTGCTCTTCTCCTGTCCTTCCCTCTGTTGTCCACCCACGCCATTGGCTCCAAATAAGGGCAGCAAGCTCCCTACAGCTCTCCACCACCTACTCTTCACCCTGTTGTCCTTCCTCCCCTGCCCGCTTGCTCTGTCCCCTCTTGGTCACAGAGGAAGCAGGAGGACAGGAAAAACTGGCTGGATTTTTCCTTTTCCGGGGATTTCTGGAGGGATTTGCTCTCCTTCTCTCCCCGGACCTGAGTGGCCCATCTTTAGAACTTTTACTGGAAGAGGTGTGATTCAGCCACAAACCCAAATGAAATAAGAAGTCTGGGGGAAGAGGATAAAAACAGCAGTAAGAAAAGTGACGAATTAAACTGCTAGGGTCACACGTCTGTCTGCAGCTTCTTGCTGGCTAAAACTGGCAGAGCTCCTCAGAAGCCATCCGAAGCCCATGGGGTCAAAGCTAGCCCCGCAGCACAGCCCCGCTGTGGGATGCTCAGTCCCAGCATGTGTGGGAAGGGGGGCAGTGGTATTCCCAGCTCGTCAGGCAAGGCTGGAGGGAGCGATGAAAGCTCCAGAGCTCAGGGCTTTCCTCCCATCTCCCCAGGGAAGCAGCTCTACTGCAGAGGGGGGACACTGCCAGTAGGGAACAGCAATTTTCTGGAGGCAAACTTTTGCCACAGGCAAGGGCTTTCCTGGGGGCAGAGCCATCCGGGACTGGCAGGGCTGCGTTTCACATACTCGAGATGGCTGGTGTTCCTTGGGTCTTGAAGGTGTCATGGAGCTCTTAGGAGGTTAAACCTCCTGCTTCCACTTGCTGGAAGTCACTGCTCCGAGCATGATGGCACACAGGGTCTTCCACAGCTTCAGAGTCAAGAAGTTATTGCTCAGATATAATTTCCCAGTCCTTCACAGAATTATTGCAGGAGGGAGAGGATTAGCAGGTATGCAAATCACAGTGGGTGGGGGAGGGAGGGAGAGCTATGCTAAAAAATTAATAAATGCCACGGTGGTTTTGCTGTTCAAGCTCTCCAGTGCCTTTTTAGGAAAACTAATTTGTTTGCAGGGTGACTGCAGGTCTGACGGGAAGAGGGAGCCAACCTTACCCCTCCTGGCTCTTGTGCTGGATCAGATAACAGGATGTCCCGCACAGCTGGGGCTAGGGACAAGCAGCCCTCACCCCCCTGCACACACACACACACACACTGTGCAGGACGGCAGCATCTCCCCGGATCGGATGCTCAGGGCTGCTGCATGCTGAGAAGAGACGGCAGATGACGGCAGGAGCACAGCAAAGGCTCCCTGTTAAGCCAGCGTCTGAGTGAGCAAGGGAAGGGACTCCCCAGTGTCTCCATCCCTGCTGGGACCGACTGTGGTCCCTGACACACTGTGGGCTGTGTTGAGACCTCATGCCATGCTGCAGCCACACCGCACGCCTGCTCCTCTCATCTGGTTGTCATCTGTCAGTAGCCAGCGCCAGGCAGCAGCCTGGGGTGAGAGAGCAGCTGAGTCCCTCCTTCACCCTGGGTACCTCCCCAGTTGCCCTGCCCCAGCTCCCAGCACCCTGCCCAGGTCTGATTTAAACAGGAGGCAGCACATCTGCACCCCCACCTCGCCTAACCCGAGAGAGTATGCACTGTTACAGGGGGCTAATGGCAAGCTAGAGTGAGTTGAACAAGCCCCTTAGTGCCCGATCTCAATTTCTGAATAAATATGCTTTAAATTACATTGATTTATGATTCACGTATTTTTATTTGATCGGTCAGCAGTGCTGCAAAAACCTTCAGGCGCTCAAGGTGTTTCTAATCTCCCCATCCTGTCAATGGAGGCACCACTTGCAAAAGGCTGGGGTTTAACCCCTGAATCCACCAGCCACTCGCCCAGACTGTCAGCCAGGACCAGCCTGTCTCCTGTCCTATTGCCGTCTCTTTTCCTGGCTCTTGTACATCACAGTGGCCCGGTGTGATCATTGTGTAGATTATCCAGCATCTCTGGGGTCCCCTGCTGTCACTCCGGGACACTTCACATGAAACTGGGGTGAGGGTATTTTGGACACTGGCTGTGACAGTACACTTCTCTGGGAGTTTACATTTTAACATTTGTACCAGGAAATCAGCTCTCTCGGTGTCACGGGGTTAGACAAATACCTGATAAAGAAATAAACCTGTCAAATAAATTTACTTTACAAAAAGACCGAGCCCTGCAGAAGTCTCCCTTGTATGTTTAAAAAAAAAAAAAAATGCCTTACGCCTTCACAAACAGACTGCCTGGGATACCACATTCCTCCGTGCTCGGGAGCCTCCGGCAGCAGAAGAGACCGTCCTTGGGGCTGTTTTGCTGCGATTCGGCACCAGCTGCCGAGCAGACCTACTCTCCTCCTCCTCCTCCAGCGCTGGCTGGGTGAGGGCCAGGGCTGGCTCACCTTATTCTGCCTCTGAAGCAACGCCAAGTGCCCCGCCGAGCACCGAGCATTACCGCAGGTAAAGTTAAGGCAAACACTGAGCGGGAAAGACTGTGACGTTTTGAGAGACTTAGGCAGACCTTTGAAGCCCTGGCAAGTCAAACACGGGCTGAGCACAAGGCTGCGTTTCCGAGATGATACGTAGCTGTAGAAATAAGCCTGGGCTTTCTGGGTTTCTCCAGCCTGTGCTGCCCCTGCCACAGCTCCTGCTGCACTCACGAAATAGCCCAAGCCTGAGCACTTGGGCAGCAGTGGGTTGCTTTCCCCCTGACGGCACTTGTTTACTGCTAAATAACCTTGAAGACAGAGACACTGCTTTGCGTCCACAGAGCCCTGAGCTGGTCTGAGCCACTGGTTTCTCCAGATTAACACACCCTCCCTCCCCTAATGTTTCCCAACAGCAAGAGTTGTTGCTTGCCCGCTACCCAGGGCATTGACTCCCAGACTAACAAGGCACCTTTCTGCTGCAGTGTATTTGCATCTCTTTGTTGACTTTGCTAATCAAGCTCACTCCTGAGCTTTTGAAAACAGTGGTAATCAAAGGCACGCTGGCTCTTCAGGCATGGCAGCTATTCCAGGAGAGGTAACCCCTTGAGGACCAGGCACTTTTGGTCACTAGACTGTTAACAGCTGCGTGGGGAGCTGGTGGATGGGCTGAGCATCCAGGCTCCGGAGGTATACGCTCAACCATCTTTCTGAACCAAGGTAATGCCACACTGCCACCAAAAGGGCAACGCTTCGTTGCCCGCC
>NW_009649137.1:2046675-2064343 GCF_000708025.1 Charadrius vociferus
CCCCCCACACCCCCCCCCGAGGGTCTCCTGGGTCTGGCTTCTGCTGAGTTAGTGAGTGCAACCAGCTGATGAGGGACGCAGTCAGGACCGCCCCATCCAGTAGCAGCGGTCCCTGAGATGGACCCCTCTCTATCACGTAGCTGTCACAATCGCTGCCCTGCTGAGCTGGCCCTGCGGCAAGGTGCCCCAAATCCCTAGATGCTCACAGCAGCCAGAGGGTAGTACAGGTAGGGTCATTGGTCTGGGGAAGCCATGATGGCCAGTGCAGCTGGGCAGCTACAAAGCCACCCTCATGACATGGAGCTAAGGGGCAAAAGGATGAAACCTACAGCAGAGGCCAGCTTAACTCTGCCTGTGGGTTGGCCCAATTCAGAAAGGTTTGGGTTTTTTTATAGACTGACGTATCACAAAGATACTTAAAATTTTTAGTTCCCCGAAGTTGTCATAGCGGGGGGGGATAAGATATCCAGATATTTGTTTCAGTTCCCTCAGTGCTTTACGCTACCAGTTTCAGCATCTCAGCAAGGGAGCCCAAGCCTGGCCCCAGCGAGCGGTCAGACACCAAACGCCCATTAGATTCCTGTGGTGGTAGAGGAACTTCTCCTAAACAAGCACCCACAGACCACTGACCTAACACGTGGCAGTCGCAGCCCGGGTCTCTCCGTTCCCAGCGCTGGGGTCTGTAATTAACAGCGGTGGTTTCAGAGCAGCCAGGCCAGGCTGTTAGAGAAGAGTCCCTTCGGTGCGTGTTGGCTCCAGCGCTAAATTTGCATACTGTATTTGCCAAGGGTTATTAGTGTTGATCAGCTGTTAAATAATCTGCCCTTTTCATTTCAGGAGGCCTGTCAGGACTTGCCTTCGCGTAGGCTTTACTTAAACAGGAGGTTTATGGCATATTGGAAAAGGGGTTTCATTAGGGAGCTTTTTCCTTGATATTTCAACAGCTACAAATACTCAGCACTGTCTCTGACACCACGATTGTCTGCCACATGTGTTGCCTAACCCTCTACATCCTCAGCACGCGAAAATGGCTGCAGCCAGGGAGCAGGGGAAATCAGGCTAAGGCCCCGCTGGCACCCCTGTTTGTGCCAGGCAAGGACCTGAGGGAGGAGATGAAGATAAGAACGGATCCCACATCAGAAAATGAAATTATCCCCTGTTGGAGAAGGGCACTGGGAGATTGCTGCATACAGGTTTTAAAAACAGCCTCACCCTGCTCTGCACCTACAGGAATATAGTCTTTGGGGTGACCTATGGCTGCTTTTCACCACCCTCAGTTTTAGCTGCATCTCTTCAGGGCCATACTCCCTTCGCAATTAGCCAGCAACAGGAGCTCCTGAGCCAGGGGAGGCTGGGAGCGCAGGCCAGCGGTTCAAAAGAGGTGGCTTGTGACTCATAAGGAAACAGCAGGATAGGGCAAGAACCACATTTGGCCTCATGGTTGGGCAATGCCGTCAAAGGCCTCTGGAAAGTCAAACCAGGAAAAAAAATAACTTGAGGACTGAGGGGAACTTTGCAATAAGCAGCTGGTTCCCACACGTGTAATTATGCCAAATATCCTATAAATTGTTAAAAGAGCCAGAAAGGAATGAAAAATATGGATGCAGCAGGGAGCTGAAGAGGGTTTTGATATGCATACTGACTAGTCTTGAATAGCCCCATAGAAAAAAAGTTGCTCTCCTTTGTGGGCGAAGGGCCTTCACCATTACCAGCAAGTAAAATATCTGACCGCAGGACACCATCGGGTGTCAAGGCGGTACCCACGGGGGAGTGCCTGCCGGCAGAGATAAGGGAGAACAGGGGGGCCTTATGGAGCTGTGATGGCCACATTTCCCCCCACCATGCCGGGGAGGTGTCCATAAGGTGAGAGGATGCCAGCGGATACCACAATGGGCGCAGTCTTCACTTTTTCTCCCACCACTCTTCTAAGGGGAAAGAAACAAAAGCACCTATGAAAACCAAACAATTTGACTGTAACGAACCATAAAACACGGGATCAGCTGTCTGCCCCTCGCTCACCTCGCCAGTACAGTGACTCAGTTGTGCCTTGCTAGTACTGCCGGTGTTACGGTCATCAGGCGACAAAGCCAGCAGTTACACTTGATTAATTGATTTGTACATTAAATGGGTATTCCTGCTCAATTATCGGCAGGTTTGTTAATTGATTACTATTTAAACGATTCTGATATTTTAAATTACATGTTATTTTATAGATGCACATTTATTTAAAAAAAAAAGAGCACCCCTTACATCTATTAACATACTAAAGAGAAAATAAAACATCCAGGATGATATAATGCACAATGTGGTATTACTCTGGGTGCTTCCTAAGCTAGGGAAATCTTATTTGTTTAATAATAAGTTGGTCATGAATATGCAAATCTGCATCAGTGCAGTACCTCACTGCTGTCACTATTAATGAGTTGCAAATTAATGTGACAACAAAAGGAAAATCTATTTAGTGGCAGAATTGTGGTTTATACCTGGCTCAAGAGAGCAACCGTCTACAGTCACGTCGGTCTTCTGGAGCAAAATGTGCACATGGTGTGGACAAGGTTTGCTTTGGGGCTGGCAAATCAGAAATAAGCAACTGGCTGCCTGCACCCCCAAGGGTAGAAGGCAGTGTTGCTCCTAATGATCCATCACACTTAACTTGCAAGAAAACACAATTTCTTCACTCTACAACCATGGTGAACCCATGCAAAGCGGACTAACGGGTGAAATGCAGAACTAGCAAGATTGATATAGGTGGGAAGACGGTGCGGACATCTAGACATGGCACTTAGAAAGAACTTCATCTTCTTCAGATCTATTTGGGGATTTTTTCTCCTGACAACGCTACAAGCTCACAAAGTGAAACTTGTTGGATTCCAGTCACTTTCTTCTCCTGCCCCTCCTTCTAGCAGAAATGCAATGGTGAATAAGCACATTGACAAAAGACCTAATACATGTCTTCACGACTGTGGCATTCAACTCTTCCGTCTTGTGTAGTGGTGCCAAGCCCTCTCCTACGAACTGGACCCATACTGAAATGAAAATATGATGTTCTGCAAACAATTTTAAACAGATACAACACTATTTTTTCAGTTAGCTTGCATCTGTACAAGTTTAAAGTAGCAACATGTGCCTTTTTCCTGTACGAACTGAAGAAATGATGCTGAATGTTTACCAGCAGCCCTGCAGAGCCTGGGAATGGCAGCTGCCTGCATTTACCACTCCCTGACACCTTGTTCATATTAATGCACAAACGATGGGTCTCATCTATAGTTTCGTTATTTAGCACAGAAATGAAGGGAGGAGTCAGCTTCAAACTCTTTGATTCATGGAGTGAGCTCGGCCCCTGGGAGCAGTTCTGAAGACAATTTCCATTCTGCTCCTGTGATCCTGCAAACTAGAAGCTGGGTCGGGCTTCCAGCGGGCATCTGGGCTCTCCCTTTAGCAGATTGCTCCCCAAAGAGCACAAACAAGGACCACACGCCTCTGGCCCTTTGCTTGCCACTCACCCTATCAGTGTCTCTGGCACAGGTCTCCAGCTAGGCCACAAGAGCAAAAGGGGAGACAACAGCACAGCAGAAGAAATGAGACCATGTCCAGCAGGAGAAATAACCCAAACGGGAAACTCCCAGGGCTGAGCCCCGCTATGCAGAACCCAGTCCTGGTAGGTAAGGCAAGAAGGCGAAGGAGGAGTTCAATATTTCGCGATGCTCAGCAGCATCACTTATCTGGGGAGGGGTGAAACCTCCCAGCACTGCCCGTGCTGTGGCTTCCCGCCTCCCCCCCTGCCCCAGGCAGCCAGGCTGGTGCCGGGTATTTCCTGGGATTTCCCAGCCAGCACCCAGTAAAAGATTGACGAAGGAAACTCCCTTCAGTGAGGCTCACCTGCTTGCTGTAGCTGGTGATGGGGCACCAGTGATTCTCCAACACTTCCCAGGGGCAGCGCAACCGCCCAGCCAGGCAAAGCCCAGCGATGAGCAGGGGAAATCTCAAGGAAACACCTTGGCTCGGGCCCCAACAGCATCAACGCTGCACTTTGACCTTGCAGAAGGCAGGACACGGGATCGGCAAGGTTTTACCATCCCCAAAGGCTGCGTTTCTGTTTCCTTATTTTTTTAATAACCTTGGAGCAGTGCCAGCGGCGCAAAGCGAGCAAGTATCTTTGGCCCAAGGAGGATGCACGGGGAAAGCGCTTTAAAGGAGAGCAGCGTTGAGTCCAGAAGCTGAAATGCTGAACATCGACCCCTTCCCTGCCGTGCTGGTTGGAGTTGGAGCTAGCTCAGCCCCCAGCTCTGCGCCGTGCAGGATTTATCCAGCCCCGGTGCTGGCAAGGCGGCCGGCTTTTCCACTCCCCTGCCTACGCTGGTCGTCACCGAGTTTGCTCCCTGCCGGCACGCCGCCATCTCTCCCCTCCCCAAGGTAACTATCCCCTGGGCTTGCCTACTGCAAAACTATGCATGCAGCCAGCCTCTCCTGCGACAATCTCTTCCCAAACTGCTCACAATAGGGACAGCCAAGCCATCCTTGTGCGCCCAGCAGGACGGGATGCCGCCCTCCTCCTTCGCTGAGTGCCCTCCGTGCTCTCTCGAAGTCTCTTCAAAAAAGTAACTCCCAGAAGATAAAATGGTTGCGTTATGTCAAGGGACAGCACTGCGATCAGGTGTTCCCCACCACGGCCCGATGTTTGGAGCGCAGGCAGGCGCTGGGGCAGGCACACGCTCGCATTGCAGCAACATGAGGCCGTTACTGTATTTGAGCAGGGATGCAAGCGCCAGCATGGAGAAGGCCCAACTGTACTTGGTGGAGGCAGTGGGAAAGCTGACTAAGCGGAGATGTGCAGAGAGCACGTGCCCGAGATCGTTTGAGGAGGAGCTGGCCAAAAGAGGAAGCCACGTCTCGTCAATCTTCTGCTTGCCTGCAGGGCACGGTGAGAAGTGAGGTGTCTGCCACGCACCCCTGGAAGCGGTACGAAGCTGATTTATGCTCAGCTCAAACCATCCAAGCGCATTACGCAGCTGATCAGATAAAGGTGGCTGTAACAATTGCTTTTTTAATGTTCTCCCTCGCTTTAGTTTTTCTGGCCCACTTCTGTTTCCCAGGAAAAGCAGGGGGTGAAAGCAGCCGGCCCTGGAGAACAGGGACGTCTGTCTTTCAGTTCCTTGCAGAGCTTAAAGGGGCTGGCTTAAAAGAAAACCCAGGGTGTGCATGTAAGCCGTGCAGGAGACACCACCATCATCCTTATCCAAAGTCTGGAGAAAGATGTTGGTTGTTGTATTAGGACTAAAAATTCCCTGTCCTGTGGGCAGACGGGATTTCAGCTGCCAGCAGCAGACAGCTGCTGGACCCCTCTCTTGCCTCTTGGCTCGGCTACAAAACCACCTTACCCCCAGAAGCAGTCCCACTGCAAGCCACGCAGCACAAACATTTGGCAAAAGACTCAAATGCAACACACGAGAGGCATCAGCTCTGCATCTTTCCCTCTGGGGCACCTTCAGGAATAAGGCATCATTCTCCCTTACCTTCAGGATGAGGGTAATTCACACCCTTTCTTAAGCTCCCCCAAGAGCAAAGGTTTAACCTGCAGTATACTGTCCATTAATCAAAACTTCTGAGCCTCACTGCTCCAGAGGGAGAAACTTTTTCCCAGATGCTTTTCTCAGATGGACCATGTGCTCTGCTGGAGACCTTTGTGGTGGGTGTCCCGGCCATCATCAGAAGAGCAGCACGATTCGAACATCTCAGCTGAAGCGTTTGGCTACCACAGGACATACTAGTGTGAAAAACTGCCCCAAAGCAATATGTAAAGAGTTTGGGTTCACAGCAAAAACTTCTGTCCAAAAGGGGAAGGGCAGACCCAGACCCTTAAGAGAGGGCCTGCCCAAGCCCAGGGAGCCCAGCCTCTTAGATGCAAGGTCCCAAGCTGTGTAAAAGTGGCATTTTGATCACTGTCCCTATAGATCCCCCCAAAGTGCGCTCATAGCTTTAATGCTCCACATTAAAACTAAAGCATTTACCCTGGTACTATTTTCCTCCCTTTTGCAGGCAGCACTGAAAAGAGAATTCAGTCAATTCAACTTAAAATGATGACAAAGGAGGGAAAATAATTGAACCTATTCACAATTCTTTAACTAAAAGGCGGTGCAGAAAGAATCGTGAATACCGCTTTTAAACCTCTGTCCCACAAAAGGCACCCGCCCGATGTTTTCTTGTAGCGTTGAATTTAGAAAGCCGATGCAGATTCTACCTCAGATTTCATCAGCTGCTCGCTGGCACCTGTGCCAGCTCCGCTCCGCTTCGGGAACCGCACGCGGAGCCTCCTTTCACAAACACTAATGAGTCGGAGCTCATTTCGCAACCAGGCACGGAATTAATGGGAGTCACTTTAGCCTCTTCATTTCTCAACAGTTTTATTGCCTTTAAGAAAATTTTTGTAAAATATAAATACAAAGGCAGGAGATTTACTTACAAAGTTAAAACACAGATCTCAAACATAAACACACAATTCAGAAAATTTAGTTTATGTACAGTTTCAAGCAACTTCAACATATGTTAGTTTTTCAATATTTTACAAGGTACAGAAAAAATAGTTCAAAGTCTTCTTTAAATAAAGAGCATAAAATGTTTAAACATATATAAACAATCCGGTTTGATGTGTGAAAACTAAATTTCACAGCTTTTAAATTAGGATATAAAAGTTCTTACAATTAGTTGATGCGTATGGATATGGTTTAATTTATATTACAAACTATTGAATTATATTCAATAGTGCTTACCTGGCCAAAGCAGGTAATTCTGTAAACAAAAAACCAAAAATAATATCACCAAGTGCCTTACCGAATTCTATCTCCCAAACAAGCCACACGACTTTGATCACATCACCTAGAAAAAGTATGTTCTGTGTAATCAGTGCTTTGTATGAAACAAAGTCAATGTGTGGGTGTGTTCTTTTAAAAAAAAATGTGTTCCGAGTAATAACAAACTTATCCCAAAGCCTGTGTGCATTTAAAGAAACATTATATAACAATTTTGTAAAAACTGATTGAAGTTAAAAAAAAATTCTTCCAAAATCCATCCAACTGGAATTCAGATCTCTTATATAAAGGAAAGATATTTTCATATTTAATAGTGTCCTTTCTTTACAGAAACAATTGCATTTGAACACATATACATAAAGAAGTAACTGTATAGAGCACTGTACATTAAATGGCCTGATGGTTCACCAGAGGATGTCGAAGGGAGGGTCCTCGTGCGGATGCAACCAGTGAAGCGAGGAGCCGAGCAAAGTCTTGAGTTCGCTTGTAAACTCTACCAAGTCCAACAGCTCTTTGCTCTCCGGGTTAAAAGCTTCAAGGTCCGTAGCGCAAGAGAACAACTGGCTGAGGGAAGTCTGTTTGTAAAACTCTGCCTCCGTGATGGTGACAACTTCCAGATTGGGGAAGTTGCAGCGGAAGATGCGAGATGACATTTTTAGCCTCTTCACCACGTCCGAGAGCAAAAGCCAGTTTCGTGGTCTGTGGAAGCGAAGGAGAAAGAGGCTCCAACAACCGACATTAAGTCACGGGCTTCTTGACTCTTCACTGTACCGCTGTGTGACAAACCCTCCCCCACCATACCCCCACAAACAACCCCCCTGAAACCAAGACCATTGCCCAGGGGGTCGAATATAACAGATGTGCAGGTGCATACGTATTTACTCATAGTACCGCTGCCTGCAGCTTTGGGGAAGGAGGGGGACCACGCACGCAGGGGCACCGGAGCCTATAAACCCAGGGCTCATGAGCGCACACGTGGGTCAGCGGCCATCCCGACGGCTGCTCACACGGTTAAAGGTTCACCTGGCTGAGCCCAACCCCCATTTAGCAAGTAAGGAGATGGCCTAGAGTTATAATCAGAAATTTTAGCACCTCTGACTTCCAGAGATGCCAGCATTAAACACAGGTCAACAGAGAGGGGCTCTTCTCAGATTAAGAATACAATTTTTCAATTCCATCTTTGTATTTGTCCACTTCAGAGAATTTAAGTTATATCCACCACCCAAATAATAAAAACATGCTAAAACCCGCACTCCTGCACGATTAATATTTAAAACTATTTTTCCCACGGCTGTCATCAAAACCGGTGCAAGTGACAAACGCTAGCTGTTTATGAAGCTAATTTATATCTTGAATATAACAGATGACAAAATTTTCCAGGTCTTTGTTTATTATTAAGTATCATAGTATCTTCTGCAAGATGTTTATTTGTTTGATATGATTCAGGGCTTTAAACCAGTTTTGCCGCAAAGTCTGGAACAGCAGTAACGGTGGTGTTTCATCATCCACAACAGCGTGTCCACTCAGCAAAACAGAAAAGCCCATTAAATAAAATTAAGAACACCTTACAAACAGGATATCCAAATGTAAGTGCTAGAAGCACTTGTATTTTGGGATGTTACACCAACATGCCTGCCTGGGATGAGGGAAGGAATCTATGTTCAGACATCATTCGTTCAGCTCAGGAGTACGGCACTCTAAACACAGCCCTGACAAGTCAGCCTTTCCCCCTCTTCACCTCCTATTCGCTTATTTCTAAAAAGCCCGGCAGTTATGCTAGCTCATTTACGTTAGATAAATGCAAACGCATTTCCCCCCAGACACAAACTGCTGCCATCCCAAGCAGATCGGTCTCAGCTATTTTTACCCCAAGCCCTGTATTTGTTCTTACCCCTGAGAGAGACACACTTGTATGTTGTAACACGGCAAGGGAGGCTCATCTGAAAATTCAAATTCAAACACATCGCTAAAGCCATCTTCATCTTCGTCACCTGGGCCAGGAGGATTTGCCAAGATGTCAAATCCAGATTCATCTTTCGGATCTAAATAAAATTGAATAAAGGTGCCAAGTCAGCATTGAAGAGACTGTTGCAGGTCTTGCTTTTTCTTCCAATAACGTGATCTGTAAATAAAATCAGTTTGCTTCCTTCCTAGCTTCCTCCGCCATAAAAACAAAACAGCCCCCACCCCCACGTGCCGTATGTTTTGAAAGTCTCCGCATACAAAGAAATAAAGGGTAACATTTGCTCACCGCACACAGAGCTGCCATAGAAATCCCAGTACAAACCAGGGTCATCAACACTTCGACCTTGCAGGTCAGTTAAATACTCTGGAGAGGAAAAAACAACAACAAAAACATACTGATGAGAACAAAAAGCTGGCAAGTTTAGCAGACCGTGTGTCATGCAGTCTCACTATGCATCCTCCATACCTTCCATCAAAAAACCCACACCGTATTCCTGAGGCACACGCTACAAACAACAGCACGTACGCAGCATTCTCACAAAAATTCCTGGAATTCGCTTTTCTCCTGCACTCTGTCTCCCATCACATCAAATAATGACCCACCACATCAAATAACCACCCAAGGTGTACCAGGGACAGACCCAACCTTAAGCTTCAGAAACCGAGAGTGGCATTTTATTTTTGTGAAAGACGGGGTGTACCACTCTTTGTAGCCTGCACAGTTACTCTGGACACCAACTTAGAGGTGAAACAGTGGCCCCAGAGAAACCGATGGAAAAGGTTTTTCCACACAGATACGTTCAGAAGATGCAATTCTTTTCTACAGATGTAATTTGGGAGATTCGCATGTTGAGCTGATGAAAAGATACTGGGATTCAAGATGCTAAGAAGTCCGAGCTACTGGACTTTACTGGAGTCCTGATACACCTACCTGCTTTCTACACTGCACCATTTAAACAGGTAAGCGGATGAGTACTTAAACTCATTGACTGTGAACACTGCAGGCATTTTCAGAGGTAAATTATTTGTGAATGCAAGTGTCTTTACCCAAAACTAACAGAAAAAAATCCTAAAATCTTGTTAGAACTCAGACATGTTTAAAGACAAGAGCCTTTAATATAGTTTTACAGCATTTCAGATGTAAAATGAGGCAGAACTTGCAAAAAGACAAGTAGTAGAAGGACAAAAAGCCAGACCACAGGAAAACATGACTACATTTAACAAAGAGCTATTCGATTTGGCGAGTTTCTTATTTTCATTTCAAGCAGAAAACTGAAGGCACCGAAACAGCCCGCTGACCTCCTACCTACCTACCTACCAAATCTGATAGTGGCATAATCCTTATGACTTATTAAGAGTTTCAATTAGAAGGAGCCCCCATGCGTGGCTATGCTCCCACCTGCAGCCGCTGGGTTTTTGCAGGCAGAGAGGGAGCTACGGCAGCCAACCCCAACGCTCCTCAGCATGGAGCCACCCCCGCCAGGCAGCAGCAACTTAGCGGGGGGCACCAGGGAGCATCCTGTCCCCCCCCATTTGCCACAACCAGCAAAGCCCCCAAGACAACATGGCCACGGACCTGTGAGGAAGGTCTCCATGAGCTCACTGTGGGTCATTTTCACGATGGTCCTCCCAGAGTAGGTCGCAAGCGTTGGATCAGCACCATAAGAGAGTAACAGGCGGACAATTTCCAAGTGATCATTTTCGACGGCGTCATGGATTGGTCTAGGGGGAAACAGAAAAGATCACGGTGTTACATTTAGACTCAATAGTATTATGGAAATATTTTTGACAAGAAACTTCTGACTGCAGATCAAAGTTATTTATAGCAAATAACACTATTAATACAGCTGCCAATCATCTTATTGTCGGTTTTACTTGCACATCATCCCCTCCCCTCCTGTCTTTTCACAGTCAGACTGCTCGGGGCACATATTTCTGTTACGTCTATTTGTTGCCGTACATATTTCAAGGGCCAGTAAAATAATTACACCGCTGTAACAGAAAGCAGGAGTTTGCGTGAAGCCTCACAAACATAATTTTGCTGCAAGTCACTCTACCGTTCCAAATCTCTGCCAATTTAACAGCGTGTTGTGGAGTAAGGGCTCATTCAGCCTGCCTCTGGGCAAGCACAGAAATCAGTTACCCAAAGCTCCTAAATTATGTACACAGAAATAAGTTGTGAAAATTTGCTAGGAATTAAACTTCCGTGCGATATCCTCTTTAAACAGTACTTGCGAATATATTTGCAGCACAATTCAACCCTTCTACTTGGAGAAAAGAAAAACATGTTATTTTAAGTTTAGTCCACCCAGAAATTACCGCATTTTACGCGGCATGAGCAATCTATACAAGCTCAGACATAGATTTTTGTGAGCCTGCAGAAGGATTATTCATTAATACACAGGCCTGCAATTCCAGGTTTAGAATTCCTTATCGCCAATTATAAATCGCATTAACTTTTGCCTTTAAAATTGATTATATGTAACAGGGAGTTGTCTGGAAGTAGAACATATTACCCTTCAGACTAATGAAGATGTGTTAAAATCCCATCTTTTTCTTAGAGAGTGATGAGCAGGGAATTGAAAGGGGAGTCAAATTCAATGGCCAGCGATGGTGGCAGTTCAACTCGACTCTATCTACCCGCCTCCTCCTTTAGGCCGTCAACACCACTGCCCCCCAAGAAGATTTTCAAGCTCTCAAACAGATGTATTAAAAGCCAAGAGAAGCACGGAAGGACTTTAGCTGAAACTTCCTCCTGCAAGGAGGCCACGTCCCATCACTCCTTATGCCACGTGCGGCAATGTCCCCTCTGCCACCACTGCTTTGGTATGGACTGGCATCCATAGGGGCTCGGGGCAGATCAAACCAGCCAGAAGAGGAAGGTATGCACACCACTGTTTTCCCATCCATCACATAGCACTGCTGGTGGGAGGGGGACTCTGATCCATCTCAAAAAGAAATATGTTCCAGGTGTGTTTATTCCACGTACTTTCCAGTAGGCTGTGATTTAGGGCGATTAACATCTGTCACATGTGAAGCGCTCTCGCTTGCCCCCATCTTGCTGGAAAGCTGTACGCAGTTTTGGTTTTGACATATGCACGCTATATCGACAGGAGGAGGTGCACTTGGAGAGTTTGAGGCTCATTCCCTATGGAGAGAGGGCTCATCCCACGCTGCCTGCCTCCTGCACGCCCCAGGCCACCGAGACAGCAAACAAGCAGGTGATCCTCAAGCTGCTGAGCGCAGTCCTCAATCCAGCTCATGCCACCCCTCAGACCCCCGGGCACCAGGGAGAACAACGCCTGCACGCCTTCAAAGCCTGACGCGCTGCTCTTTGGAAAGCCACGTTCAAATTTTAAAACCAGAGAGGTCCGCCAGGATCACTTGCAAAGGGTCAGGCTACCCCTTCACAATTTCTCAGGCAAGTCTCTAACGTAACACTGAAAACTATCTGACGCTCTCGAGCCACGTGGTGCCAGAGAAGCCCAGCGTTCCCGGGGTCCCCCGCGAGCCTCACCCTCCCACCTCCACCTACTGACTCAGTGCTTCCGTGCAGGGATGTGCCGCAGCATCTCACGCCTACGCAGTACCCAGCGCATCCAGGATCCGGTGCGAAACATCCCAGGCGATACAACCCAAGAGGTAACAAATAACAAGGGTGGCTGACACGGGGGCTGAAGAAGTATCGGGTGTTACTGGCTGTCAGCAAGCATCTGAGGCCTGAGTTGTCGGGTCACGACACTCCGAGCATCTACAGCGGGAAAGGTCAGCCTTGCTGCAAACCCTCCTGTCCCCCACTGGGCATGAAGCATCCCCGGCTGAAAGTCTGGCAACAGGCACCGGGAACAGATGAGAGTTACGGCTGCCGCCAAATGCTGGGGATGCTTTTTCCTTCCCCCACTCCTTCACTTTACTGGAGTCTTTAATTTTGAACTGTTTTCCATTTCATTTTAGAATTAGGATTTTCTGGTTTGGGAGGGGAGGGGGGTTGGAGAGTGTTGTGGGTTTATTGGTTTGTGGGTTTTCTTGTTTGTTTCTTTTTCATTTTTTTTTTTTACACTGGCTTACCTAAGTGGCTTTTGAAGCAGTAATGAATTCAAGATGATCCCTTAACTTATTAAAAACAGCATCTAAATCACCGCCCAGTGTTTCAATCGATTTAACGACACCCGGACGAGTTTATTAAAGGGTGCCTGGGCATTCCCCAGGAAGGAAAAATAGCAGTACATGAGCTGTAACCCTGGAATGGGACCCCCTCTCCCTTTCTACGGGTCACCCAGCCCAGCGCGGTGGTGCAGACAGGGGCAGAGGCAGCGGGGCAGGCAGCGGAGCAGGCAGAGGGGTCTTTGTTGCCGACCGGAGCACAGGGAGAGTGCCCCAGGCACAAGAGGGGACTTTATAGAGGCAAGGGGAAGGAAAAGCGCAGTAAAGCTGCGCAGAAGGAGGAAGAACAATAAATAGAAGGAAGCAAAGGAAGGAAAGAAAACACTGGTGGGGAGATGAAAAAAAAAAGGAGATTCCCCATAGATAAGGCAGGGGGAAAAAAGGCAATAACAGAGCGCTGACAGACTCTTTTACTGGTTAGCACAGCTTCTTGGCAAGCTCACGAGCGGGACCATGCAAAGGCACAGCTATGCGTTTGCTTCTCCCACCAGGGCCAACAGAGGAGGGAGTATTTTTCAGTCTTGGCAGAGTTTAACCACCCTCTTTGTAGGATGCAAAGTGACTGCTGGAGTCGGCAACTTCTTCAGATGTGAAAAAAAGATCCCTGGGAGTCCTCTCCTGGGCTGCTTTGCCCATATAATCTTTTCCGCCCTGAGCATCGTGGAAATAAACACTCTCTTATCCCTAATGGTACAGTTAACAGTAGTACAGCTTGTTTCTAAAACAAACTCTTCGAAAGGCCCCAGAAGGATCTGGGGACATTCGAGAGCTGCAATATCCCTACAGGAGACACACATCTCCACCCTCTCTTGTGTTCTGTCGAATTCTTCCTACTATTTTTACCGCTACTAGAGTCAGGGAAACATTTCACTGGGAGTTTATCATTCTACCACCAAAATTATAAACTATTTAGACCAGTCAGGGTTTGCTCTCAGCCTTTCAGGCACCATCAGCATCTTCCCCACGGCAATAAGAGGTCTCGTAACTCGCCGAAGCAATGCCGTGTATCTTGGCATTTTATTTTTACTTCCATCCACTCCGTTATGCACCGCTGCCCCGCGCAAGAGGCACAGCACAAGTTGCAGGAGGGCAGCTACACCGGCTGCCTCTTCTTTAACGCAATTAGCTGCTGGAGGGTACCGCTCTGCCAAGACCAGCTGAAAGGACGCAGGAAGAGAGCCATAAAAAATAAAAAAAAAGGCTGAGCTCATCAGCCGCCAGCGAGAAGGATAAAGCAAAACTGGCTGCGGAGAGCGGATCTAGCGAGCGAACTCCTGAAGCAACGGAGAGGCCTCGCTAACAGGCAGGAGATGTCTGTATTTTTAGCATGCAGCTTTGTTTTTAAAGCAGGGCCGGTTCAGCTAGGGCACGCTGCGAAGGGAAGAGGAGAAGAACAAGGAGATAAGGCCAAAGACACCGGCAACCATCCTCGCTAACGTCAGGCACTGGTAACCGAACGCCTCTTGTTGAGCTACTGCACTTACTGGGGTCCTGTCGGGGAAGAAAAGCGCTCACCTCTTAAGTACAGTCTATTATTATTTATAGGTAAGACGATTAAGAGCCCTTAGTGACTGTGGCACCTCTGAGACAGGTCTTAAAGATCTCTCCCCGTTCTACAATAATCTTTGATTAGCCACTAATTCAGCAGCAGAATGCTGTGCATTCAGGGTCTGCTGCCGCTGCATTTGGAGAACCACCACCAGCGTGGAGTTTAAGGGAAAAAAAAAACATAGAAGACCCACCATATTTAGCCTGGCCAGACATGTGCTGAGAACAGGGCAGACGGAGGGACACGGTGCGCTGCAGGCAGCAGCAGGCGTGCAGGCAGAGCCCCAGCGCTGAGCTGTGGCTGACGGGAAGGACTGCACCATACCTACACCCCCGACACACCGTCACCTCCTTGCCCTGCCACAGCAGTCGGGCACTTCATTTGGTTTTGGCTTCACCAAGATTGCCGAAAGTACCAGGAACCAGAGGGTGAAAGCCCACCTGATCTACTGAACTCAGGACAGACTGGCTACGTAGGTGCATGAAAAGTAACACCAAAGCAAGAGGCTCAGGTCTTGGCTTCACTTTCAAAACTTAAAAGGCACACGTGCAAAACCACCACATCAATCCCAGCACCTGCAGCACTTCTGGACTGAAAGGAGAGATGCGCACAGACTGGGCAGAACTTTCCTACATCCTTCACATTCGTACGGACATTTTGGTCAGACTGAAGCCATACCCTCACTTGTCACAACTTTTCAGAGCGCGTCCTCCAAAAAGCTGGCCACAGAGGCAGCAGGCAGCAAGTAAGGCAGACCGGAGCTTCAGGCAGCTGGGATCCAAGTGACACCCCAAGATGACACGCTAACAAACGTAGCGTATGCAGTAACATCACAGCTCATGCAGTTACATCACTCCTCTTTGCAGATTTACGTTAACTGGCTGAACAGAACTAAACACTTCCACTGTTACTGTCTGGAGACTTGCAAACTTCCAGCAGGACCGAAGATATCTTTGGCTCATGGGCTTGTGAGGTGGCAGAGGGGGCAATAAGGTATATTCAGTGTAGTTAAAAAAGCTGGGGAAGAGAGAAGTCTTTGATGGTGCGTTTGTTTGGGGGGTTTTTTTGTTTGTTTTAAGATCTAGTATTTTTCCAAGAGGTGACCATGTTCAGGAATTTGAATTTAAAAAGGAACACGGTTGAGTAAGACTGACGCTTCTTTCCTCCTAAAACTTAAAAGGAGGAAAACTTACTGAGGCTTCAATAGAGAAACAGGATTCGTCTTATGAATGTCATGATTTACTCTACAGAGACACAGAAGCTTGGCCCTACCAAAAGGCAGGGGATAACACCGATCAAGAAGTTCCTTACAGAAGCTTCTGCTCTCTGTCCTGCCCAACTCAGAGCAGCCAGACCCTCCTTCATCTGTGTATTAAATGCATTTTGGATTCATGCTGCCTGTTGGTCAGCTTTTCAAACAAAAAATAAGTCTGCCATCAGAAAAGCAAGCCGAGTTCTGACATTGCCAGCTATGATCAGATCATTATCATGTTCATTTCTAAAATCCATTTTCCCCAAAAAACTTTTCAGGGTACACAAGCCAAGTTTCATCCTTGAAAATCAGCTCCATCTGTGAATCGAAATCAAAGGTGGACTCTGAACTGGCGGGTGATTAAGACTGGTCAGAAACTCCCTGGGGTTAATTTTCTATATAGGTTATTCCAGCAAGTGAGACAAAAATAATTTAGGATTCTTTTTATGGCAACTGGCCGCTGTTGCATAGGTCACATATATAAAGCTGGAGACAGCAGAAAATGCAGGGCTGTTTGTCAGCCTAGAGAACCGAGACTTCTTACAAAGAAGGGAGAGATGGAGAAGGAATTTGACAATCCAGCCATCCAGAAACGTTTCCTTTGGGCCGTGATGGGCCGGTAACAACTCACCATCATGAACCTCTAATGGACCATCCTAACCGGCCCTCTTGGGACTTTTGTTTTCCCGACTCCTCCCTTCCCAAGTTAATAAATAAAGAGCTTAAAAACAAAAGAGGCAGACTCTTAGTTATGCTAATTTTTACCTCCCTGGCTATTTGGATGGTGATAGCGAATGCGATAAACCGTTTCAGATAACAAGCTGCGGGGAGCTTCGAAGAATACAAAGCGCCCCGTCCCCAAAATGCATAGAGTGGATAATGTTCTGCATATGCTGAGGAAAAGTTATCCCAAGGTCAGCGCCGCAGAGATGGTCAAAGAGGTACTTTAGGAGATGCACAAGAAGTTTAAAAAGGTGCAGAGCAGCATTCTAGCTCTGCAAACCAAAGAAAAAGCAAAGCTCACTATCTGTTCTTCGAGCACAGGAACTAAGCACCCCTACTATTCTGTGAAGGAAACTAAAAAAGCCAAATTCGGGAGAAAAAAAAAATAAAACAAACCTCTAAAATATCAAATGAGCAGATAGAGTTTAACAGTTCAGCAAAACAACATTTGTATATAGCATATCCAGGACTCGCACACCCCATCGCCGCAAAAGTCTGAAGTGCTCTTAAAAGTAACCCTGCTAACAAGGCAAAGCCCACTCTTTTGGCACAATTCAAAGGACCCGGAGCCCATACGAGCAGGGCAGCAACTCAAGTATCACTCCTTCCTGCCCTGCGGCTGGGAATTTCACAAACTCTTAAAAAAAAAAAAAAAATCCCAGAGAAAAAAATTATGCTGAACTCAAGTCACAAGTGTGCCCCCACCCCTTTATTAACCCGAGAGCAGAGGAAGTCACCAAGTCCTGCATTCTCCTCAAGTCCTGCATTTTCCTGCCCAAGGACCAGCAATAAGGAGGCCACCACACGTCACGCACCCTCACCCGCTTTGGGGGTTTCATGCAGGATGGGGCAGGGGGTGGGGTGGTGGTGAAGGGAGGATAAATAAGTAGAGAGGGAAGGCATTGCTTTCTCCCACCATCGTGGCCAAAGAAACCGCTGCCCCGGTGGTGGTGACCACCTGATGCCGGGCCGGGGATGCTGCTAACCTGGTTCCATCCTGAGCGCTGCAGTTGACGTCAGCCCCGTACTCGAGGAGATGCCGCACGATGCTCAGCCAGCCTCTGGCACAGGCCTCGTGCAGGGCACAGTAACCCGCGTTGTCACGATGATTCACATCACACACCTTGTTTTCCAAACAATACAGAACCACTTCCTGGAAATAGGAGGAAAAACAGATACATCAAGTTATTTCTTGCTGCGGAGACGCGC
>NW_009649137.1:2064403-2073595 GCF_000708025.1 Charadrius vociferus
ATCCCTACGATATGCCTAAATTACTCTCTTTTGGATGGGTCAGTCAAAAGGAAGAGAAAAGGGGGAGCGATTGAAAGTTGTGTTTATTCAGGAGATGTAGCAGAGACCACGACTTCCCACAAGCAGCCTAGCTTGTGCAAAGCAGCACCAAGAGCTCCACGTCCCGCAGGGACCTTCCTGCAGCCCCCAACACCAGGAATCGTCGCAGCGGGGGAACGTGCAAATTTCGCAGACAAAACTCACAGCTTTCCATTTCTCAAAACTTCCACGCGTAAAGCTAGCAGGAAGGTTTTTACTCTGACATCTGCATTTTTTAGCAGAAAATTCTGCAAGCACAACAGCAGCACAGCCGACGTCAGTTTGATTTTAAAAAGAAAAAGCGCATGACCCGAAACAAAACACATTTAAGACACACAAAGGACAGTTTGCTACCAGCAAACAACAACAACAAAAAAAAGCCCGGCTCTATCAAGATCAGGGAAATCCCATTTTCACCCACCCTGGTTTTCTGCATGCAGAACTAAAGCCAGGTGCCAGGTTCCAATAACGAGCCCAGCGCCATGGGAAGCCATGTGAATTTAACACAATTCATCTTGCAGTCAAATATACCACGGTCGAGAGCCTGGGCCAGACTCAGCTCCACGCTGTCGCGCGGCCTTGAAACAATGACTGCTCCATCACTCAACCAAAAATTTAGGATAGTGAGAGTCTTCCTCCATGTGTGCCAGATGCAAAAGGAAAAAAAAAAAAGAAAAAGAAAAAAAACAAACCACAAATGCATTTCTAAGTGATGCTCCATGTATAAAATAGACCCTGTGTTCCCAGATGAGTGGCAAGCCGTTAATTTTGCATTTGCTCCTCTGGAAGGCTGAGCGACACCCTCACAAAGCGGGATGGAGGTGCGGAGGGGGTGAGCGTTTGCTGTGCCGAAACGAGAGAATAAAACAACTGCTGGGTGAGATGCATTTATGCTTCCCATTTCAAAATCTCCCGGAAAGCCCGCAATAATCTGTGCTCTGGGTGTACCTGACCCGAGAGCTGGTATCCAGGATACAGCATGAAGCTGCTCTTTTAGCAGGCCCTCACTAACCAGGCTAAAGCGGGGAGCTAATGAGCTGCCCGTCCCACGCGCCAGCGCATCCCCATCATCTGCCGCCGGGACAGAGACGGTCCACCACTTACACATGATGCACCCACTGGTTTAACCTGGGATCCCCACAGTCCAGCCTCTCGCCGAACAGGGGCTCTTCATGTTCCTGCTAACGATCCCAAAGGCCAAAAATCAGTCCAGAACGGAGGCTCTTTACCCTTCACTCGCTCAAGCCCATAAGAAAGGGCTGTGCAAAATTATACCCCGAGGCTATGAATTTTCCTTCAAAACCAGACCACCCCACCAGGCAAATTAGCAGATGGATATAGGTAGCAGAAGCAGCTGCCATATTCGGCTCCACTTTTAGCATGCAGTTACCATTTAAAATAGATTCTGCAACTCAAAATAAAAGAACCTTTCATCTATTTTTGTAAAAAGGAAAGGATTGTCCTAGGGTGGAATTCCTACTACTGGCCGAAAAGGCTAATTTTGTCGGGCAATTTTGTGCTAAGAGGCTATAAGAAGAATGTCATTAACCACAAAATGTAACCATAAAGACCATAAAACTCTACATTGTTAATTAATTAAATGCCTCATTAACTTTTTTTAACATGATTTATTCAATTTACAAAAAAATTAGCCATCGCTGCCGAATGTAGGAACATGTGGTGCCACAAACACACTTTTGGTTTCGTAAGCATCTCTCGCTAACGTTAGAGAAAGGCTGTGAAAGTGCCACGGGGCAATTTAATGTCTGTTCAGGTGCTCTATTTAAACCAGCAATCTGAAAAACCGCTCGCCGTTAATCCAAAGAGTCACGCTTGCAGGCAACAGATCTCTGCCACCGCCGCTTCTGCTTGCCTGCAGTTCGTTAGCCCAATTGCGAACAGCAACGTTGAAAGGTGCATGCAAATACACGTGCTCCGTCCTCATCTGCAAAGAGGTGCCCCTTCCCTTTAGTCTCTCCCACCCGTGCTCTGCAGCAGCGCTCCTGCCCCTTTTCCCAGGGAAGGGGGTCAGAATCCCCCTGGGCACCCCCCATGCCCTGGGCACACATGCCACCACCAAGAAGCACTATTCCCCTCCACCCAACCTCAAAACATGGCCCTTGGGCAAGGCACTATAAACTGAGCCATAAAGGTTCCCCGCAGCACCCTGCCAAACCCCAGAAGGGATGCTGGTCCCCTGGCGGGGCGCGAGAGCCCCAGGGGAGCTGCACAAAGGCAGGACCATGCTCAGGAGCTCCTGTGCCACCAGAGACCCAGGGCCAGACCCTAGCGTGAGGCACCCTTAGGGCAAACCCTCTCCCCCTGCCTGGGTAACCCCCGTCTTCATGAGTGTTTAAAGCCCCTGGAAACAAATACCATCTTTCCCCTACCACACACCACACATTCCTCGGATTTCACTGCCTTCCCAGGCAGGATTTAATCCCAAATTCACAAGAGAACTTTCCAAGTCCAGACGCACACCGAAAAGCAACAAGCGGCACAAAGACAGCCAGTGTTTCCTCTCCCATCAAATTCATTACACAAGCCTTTTGTAATTTTTTTCCCCCCCGAAAGACTTTACACTCCCTATAATTCCCCCTTCACAAAAAGTAAATTACAGTTTTAAGACTACTATTATCTCAAGTCATTTGTTTCAAATGGGGAAAACAGAATGGATTCGAGAGCGCCCATACACTGGGACGGGCTGCTCGCACCCTGATGAAGCACGGCCTGGCGAAGAAAAGGCAAAGCTTCCCACCAGCTCCGGCGGGGTTTTGCTCACACCGTATGGATTTTTAGAGCCAAAGACCATTTGCCGCACGGTCTTTAAGTAGCCTTGCTGGTTGCAGCCCTGCCATTTATCTGACCAGACACAAGCCGCATTTGTCCTTCTGACATTTCATTCTCACGTCAGCTTTTACATGCAAAATCGCAACCACGTATGTGTGTCCCCCTCCTCGCAACTATCCGGGGCACATCCATACTGTGCAACTGAGAGTGTGGCAGGGACACCTGAGCTACCAGCATCTGGGCTCCCTGTGGATCCAGGAGCGATGCATACAGCTCGCCAGCACCTTTGCATGCAGAAGTAGCCAGTGCTGCCACTGGGTTTGGAGTGGGACCCCTGCAGGGCCGCCGGCCATCCCTGCCACGCAGGTGGGCTGCCAAGGGCAGGCAGAGCTCCTCACCCGGTCTCAGGGCAGAGCCGTTGGTGCCGCTCTGCCCCACACCACAGCACCCCTGCCGCCGTTGGGGCTCGGTGGTGCCCGGCACTGCCGGCCACTTCCAGCTCCCAGCCCTGCACCAGCACTTGGCATCCCTTTGCAAGCCATGGCCCCGGTGGCGCAGGCCCACTCGCCACGGGGCTTCCTGCCGCCACTGCAGAAGCTAGGAGAAGTCCCCACGTGCCCATGAGCATCCAGAGCTTCCACTTCAGCATCAGCCCCTGGCCACCACACTGGAGCCATCAAAGTAAACAAAAGATGCATGCAGCTGCCACAGGTCGCAAACCAGCAAATTACCTTGACCCCTGTTGTTTTTTTTTTTTGTTTTTTTTTTTTTCCCTTTAAATAGAGGAATTTTTTACTTCTTGACCACTCTAATTGTTCTGGAAACAGAGGGAATTCAGCTTTCTAATAACTGCAGTAGTCTGGTCGCTAGCAAGAAAAACAACACAGCTACAGAGCTTCCATGGCTGACCAAACTATCACAGCTCACCACAGGCCAAATGAAGCCTTAACGGGGTGGTGTGGCCACCCACTGCTCCAGTCCTTTAAAGACACGGCCAATGTCATATCCCGGCAGCAGCTTGGGCACAGGGACCAGGCTCTCCCTTCTGTCCCACTGGGTTCTCCTACCCCACACTCCACTAACAAGACTCACTGCTGCAGTGTCAATGCCGGCTGAACCATCTAGTCAAACCACTGGAATATTTAGCCCTATTAAAAACATGGTGTTTCACAGAATCATAGAATGGTTTAGGTTGGAAGGGACCTTGAAGATTATCGAGCTCCAACCCCCCTGCCATGGGCAGGGGCACCTCCCACTAGACCAAGTTGTTCAAAGCCTCATCCAGCCTGGCCCTGAACACCTCCAGGGATGGGGCATCCACAACTTCCCTGGGCAACCTCTTCCAGCGCCTCACCATCCTCACAGTGAAAAATTTCTTCCTAATATCTAATCTAAATCTGCCCTCTTCCAGTTGAAGCCATTCCCCCTCATCCCTCGTTTGCTTGAACTTTTGGGTGAACTCAAGTCAGAATACCCCTGATCAGTTGATGATGGGAACACAGGGCTTACCCCAGGGCCCTGGCACCCTGACTTTCTGCAACCAGCCCGGTAAGGGTCAGCGCTGCAGACAGCTCCTGCTATATCAGCAAAGCACACAGAGAGCCCTCAGCCCCTGCTTGAGCAAGACCTGAGCCCACCACTAAGTTTCGGGGCTGGTCCCATTGAGAGCACGCCAGGCGCAGAAAGCAAAGCGCCCAAGCATCCCACGGCAGCCTCCTGCTGCACGTGAGCAGTGCTCGCCCCGACAGACACCCTGCCAAAGGAGGATACATACTGACAGCTCGGAGCACACGTTACCACACATTTTGATTTTAGATGCGTAGGAAATTTTAGGTCCGTAGGAAATTAAATCATTTAAATTACGGAGATTACCATAGCAACGTTGTAACAACCACTTCTCCTCCTCCCAGCTACAGCTGAAGTGCCCTGGGTTAGAAGAAGCCTTTGTCTAGGGTAAACAAAACCTTTCCAACAAACTGTGCCTTCCAGAGCTGGAGAAGGCCTCTCTTTCTCCACACGAAGCTCTCCAGCTGTACAAAGGGCATTTTGAGGTTTCTACAAACCCCTGAGGCTGGGGAGCCCCCACCTGGGCCTGGGTTGATGCCACCTTCAAGCACGGGGCTCAAGCCCAGCTCTGAAGGTCCAAGCGGTCCTCTTACCACCCAGGCGAGCCCTGCAGCCGCCCCGAAAGGCAGCAGCCACCACTCGCTGCAATCAAACACCTCTTCACGAGATCTGAAGTTGAGCAACGATGACGCTCCATACCTACATGCCCGTATTTCCCCAATAAAAGCGTGCTTCAAAACAGCAGAGCTAGAGGATTCGCGGGTTTCTGGGTTTTGTGGCAACAGGGGGCCCCGCTTCATTAGACAACATTGTTCCAGCTACACCGAGCAGCTCCAGACTCCGAGCGTAAAGCACACAGAGTAGTCCTACGACGCATCTGATCATGCCAGGACGCTCCAAGCGCTAAATCCCATGTCACATACCAGATACCCGTCAGAGAAAAGGAGAAAAAAAGGAAACCCTTCTTCCTAAACTACATGCTCATCACAAACAACAAAAGCAAAACTCGCACAGCTCGTTAAAGACCACCGTAAAGAAGACTACTTTAAAAATAAAAAAGACATTAATTCTGTTTGCAGATGGCTTATATTTGAACGGAAGCAAGGGTTACTGATAAAACTTTACCCTTTGCTCATCCTACTGCGTGCCCTGCGCCCCTGCCAGCTGTGGGGACCCATTCCCGCAGCCAGCTGCCCCCGGACCCTCATCTATAAAACGGGAAAAGAGGGTTTTAACTCTTGGAACAAAACCAACATCGGCCAGGATGGGGGCGAGGGACCCTTACCTCGTATCCCAGGCGTGCCGCCCGCTGCAGCAGCGTTTCTCCCGCGTTCTTATTGACAATGAGCCTGCGCGCCTCGGGCGGCATGGGCCGGCTGGGGGTGGTCTCCTGAGGGGGGCTGGCGATGGGCAGCTGGGGGGGCTGTGAGACGGGGAGTGACGAGGGAGTCTGCTGCAGGCGATCATACAGCTTCTGCTCGTACGACTTGGCTGGCGAGGAGTCGCCGTCTGAAGCGGGCTCTGGTCGCTTCCTGACCTTCCTCGTTACGGTGACCTGTCAAAACCATTATTGTGGGAGTTGTTTTTTTTTTTTTTTTAATCCTCATTTATACAATACAGCGATGGGATTGTACTTCGCCAGCAAAGAATTACACTTTTCCACTCGTATTTTAATTCTTTAAGAAAGGCCCTGCTACAGCTTTTTATATGCAAGACGCCTGACCCCCCTGCAATAGTGCCTTTAAGCTTGGGTTAGGAAAAGCAAACACAAAATGTGCAAAGCATCCAGAGATGAATTTGAATGCAATCCCCGCTACCCTGCATGCATGACAGCGCGTTGGTTTTAAGCAGGCTGGCACTGCCTTCCGAGAGGCTGGTGGACAATTAAGTCTAAATAAAGATACCTTATCTTCAGCATTTTCGATATCTGTGGTGTCATCCCCTGTCAGAGATGACCTCCTTCTCCTCTCCTGCAGTGCCAAGTGTTTTGTTTTACACTGACGTTTCCCTGATGGCTTCTCACACTCGCTGTATTTCTGCAGCAGAGATGCATGTTGGAAATCCTCCTCTTCGTCTGTGTACAGCCCATCTGTCTTCCGGCTTTCTTTAATTTTCTGCTGTTTGGCAGCCAACCTCGAGGCTGGAGTACAGCTTGGCTGAGCCTGCCTTTTGCTGTTTGCATTGCTGGATGAAAGGCTCTTCATGTGCGGAGACACTGGGAATACGGGCAAGCCTAAATGGGAAGGAAAGGCATTACACATTGCATGGTGTGTTAAAAGGAAAACACATCGCTAGCACTTAACACAAGCTCCTCGCCTGCTTAAGAGATCTACCAATTACATTTCCAAACCATTAATATTTTAAGCGTTCCACATTCAAATTGTAAATAGCATCGTGCCAGTTAACATTACGTTAACAGTTATAACGCTCTGATAAAAATCCCAAAATGAAACGCCCCGCGCCGGGTGCCGGGGTACGGCGAAGGCTGTACGGTGCTGTGCCGTGCCAGCTCGGTGCTGCCACAGCCCCGCCGCCGGCGGCAGAGCGGGAAGCTGCCACCGCACCGCCTTGCCGGAGGGTGGAAAAAAACAACTCGCCTCCTTACCTGGAACTGCTTTATCTGAAAGGGGAACCAACTCCTCCGGCAGCCTGGGCCCGGCCGGGCTTGCCCACCGTGGGCTAGGGATGGTCGCAGGGCAGATACATGGATGGAGGAGGGAGTAGGGGAAAGCAAGAGAGGTGGGAGCACGGATGAGGTCTTAATGGGACAGTGCGGGAGGAATGTTGAGCTTAGCCCCAAGACAGCAATAAGACGGGGAACATCTCCTTGGCAGCGTTTTTACTTGAGCGGCAAACCAAGAGAGGAAAGGCTACTCAAGGAGCGTCCCTGCAGAAGTCCCGTGCAAACCCTCTGTCAGAAAGCGCGGGGATTTTGGGGGGAAAAGCATTCGGCTGTGTTTTCCCAAGAACTCCAAGTGAGTCTTTCTGTGAGACCACAAAGCCCTGGGACATCGGGGATCTCAGGGCACTGCTCGGCTGCGTGTGGCGAGATACCGGCAGGGATGGGTTTTCTCCAGGGTTTGGCTCTAACAAGCTGGATCCCACAATCTGGGCCACATGCAAAAAGCATGGTTACTTTTTTTCTTTTTTTTTTTTCCAGAGTGCAAGCAGGTTTACAACAAAACAAGGACAGGAAAGTTGACTTTTTATAGTCTGAATTTCCCTTGGGAAGAGAATTGAGGTGACCTCAGAACCAACTCCTCTGCAGAAAAATTAAAGGTTGCTGGAAAGGAAGGGACACTTCAGCCAAACAATACCACACCACGGAGGGAAGGTGTGGAAAAAAACCCTGAGCACTTGAAAGACACTCCTTTGCTCCGAGAAGTCTCTGAAGTGATGCTACTTTCAGAACAGAAGAGAAGGCAGGAGCAAATGAGGCAGCTGGCTCATAGAAGAGAGACCTTTAAATAAAGAGACTCGATGTAGAGCCAGTCGGTAAAAAAGAAAATAAAATCTAGAATCCTCTTGGTGGGCAGCTTCACACTTTTGTCTTCTCTAAATAGATCTGTGAAAGCAACTTGCAGAAGGCTTTCTAGATTAAAGATGAAAACAGAAATCCCTCAGTTCTTTCAAGCCACTTTCTAGAAAAAGATGCATACCACGGCTTGCCAAACAGATGTCAGGGAATTTACGGGACACACGATGTGCAGATTGTTCAGCAAAAATCCAGTAAGTTTTTTAGGCTTTGCAAGCCTGAAGGAAGGCGCCTCCTCGTAGGCTGAGCCTACAAATGCGAAGCTGTCTTTCCAACTCTGCAGACAGCGTGAAGGAAGGAGTGTGTAATTCTCCTGCTCCCAACTAACCTAATTGGAATAGCACGCAAAAAGCCCAATTCCAATACAGAAGGATCATCATTATCTACTTAATCACTTACTAAAAAAAAATTGCGAAGATGGAAAGCAGCAGTGATGAGGTCTGGTGAAGGCAGAAGGAAGTAAGAAATTGCTGCATGTAGAAAAACTAGAATAGAAAGAAAGAAAGCTCACAGGTCTGCAGAAAGACAGAAATACCAAAAGGATGGAGGGAAAAAAAAAAAAAAAACAACACAGGAAGAGAAACCTACGTCAAAGAACTGCAGAGTTTCCCATGCAGGGACGCTGAGACATTAAAAGCAGAAGTTTAATCACCACAAAAAATGCGTACTCCAGCCTGCAAGCTCCACATAAACCCTGTGCTCCACTTTGACCCTCCACAGTGGTGACAGCAGGCACCAGCCTAAATGTGCACTGCAGCTAAGAGTAGCGATGCTATGCCCAGGAGCTTCGGGATCAGTAACATTGCAAGAGGCCAGTGCCATCCAGAAAAAGCCAAGCATTAGTTTGGGAAAGGCAAGACATACAGGCAGAGAAAAAAAAAAAAAGGCAAGTGATTAATCCTGGAATCCCACCCCATCTTTCTGACCACTACACATGTGAATGGAGAAGAAAAACAAGAGTGAGCAGGAATATCCCCAAATATCCATGGAAAAAACAAAACAACAAAAAAAACCAAAAAAACCTAAACCAAAAACCCAAAAACACCCAGGCCTCCAACTGATGTGGGTTGTGGCGAGTCTGACTCAGAGCAGGACCTGCCTCCCTTCCCGCAGGAGCGGGCTTGCGGAGAGGTCCACACAGGGAAGCAGCTGCCGCTGCGTCACCTGAATGCTCGCTTGTTCGGCTCCCACCCCGGCAGCTGCCTCCTCCTGCCTGCCCAGCC
>NW_009649137.1:2073637-2080420 GCF_000708025.1 Charadrius vociferus
GGCTTTCTCCTCGCGCCGGGTGAGCGGCTGCAGCTCCCGGGGGGGACCATCAGAAGAGCTGGTTACCGCATGGCCGGGAGGTTATTGCTCAGCTGGGACCCCACCAGAGACCGCGGCTCCCGCATCGGACCCGGGTCCGGGCGATGAAGCATGATGCCCTGAGGTTGCAGGCAGCCCTGTGCCCCGGAGCGCCAGCACAGGCAACGTTACCTCACGAGCGGGATGAGGCAGGGCCCTGAAATTATTTCGGGCAAGCCACATCCCGACTCTCGTGGTCCTGACCCACAAGTGAGGCTGCAAGGAGGCAACAGCCGGAAAAGTCACCGGGAGAACACTTCCAGCGACCACCGCTTGGTCACCCAGCCAGTGGGCACCGACCAAGGGTCAGAGGGGTGACAGCCCGGTGGCAGCTCGCAATGCAGCGCGTGACTTCTCCCACACTAAAATCCCAGGCTCAACACAACTGGAGCGACTTGCCCAGAAGCCAGCACCCTCCGTCTTCCCACAGATCTGCAGGCACAGGCAGCAAATCATCCCGCTGTTAGGCTAAGGCTTCACGGGCACAGGGGCAGACCTCCATGCCCTCTTACAGCCCGCTTCTGGGGATACCACCAGCTTCTCCCAGCAGCAGAGATTGCCACGTTCACAGGCAGTGCTTGGGCACCGAGAAAAGCTGTTTCCAGCCCCAGAGCAAAAAAAAGCTGCAAGCGACAGGGTATATTGTCACACTCACAGTACCTGCTTGTTTAAGAGAAGTTTGAGAACTAGTCCTGGGCAAGAAAAACAAGCTGGAAGTCTCCATCCCCATGTGACTGTCATACAGAGGATGCTCTGTTGCACAACAGGGAAAAACGTCCTCATCCTAGTCAACTAAGAAAAAGAAGATTCAAAGGTTCACACTTCAACAGGGCTGAAGGAGCATCAGCAAAGTGATCTGAAAGATCTCCAGTGCCTCTGCACAATGAATGGCGAGGCATAATTCAGTCAGATTTATGGTTTTCCAGTGGCTTCCAACACCAAGAAGTTTTTCATAGCCGTGGGGCGACTGAATCTGAATACCTTTGGGAACAGGGCATAAATCGGGAGCCACCTCTTTTTCTTTCCCAAGGTCAGGCGTTAGAGAAGCCTGTGGCTGCCACGCGAGGCATTGCAGGGGAAAGCTAGAGCGTCCTTACACAATGTGGCTTCTTGTTAGCGACCCTCGTTTAATCTCTACAAGGTATCTCTTTCTGAAAGTACAAAGGGCAGCAGGTGATGGGCAGGGATGTCTGAGCCGATACCACGCTCGCCAAGGCAGCACACAAACCAAGGGAGTAAGAGTCAAAGCTCTTTTTAAACTAAGTTTTGATCTCTTGCTCCGCGAATCCTTTTGGAGAACCTTCCCCATCAATAAGCATCAAAGTTTGGGTTTTTCTGCCCTCAGATAATCCTACCGAGGGGAAAGATGGGTGAGGAGCTTTAGGACAAAAGGGAAGCTGATACTTTTGCCTGCAGCCCTGTTCGGAGATGCTACCCAGGAAACGTCTCACTGGTGTGGGATGACCAAGTAGACTCAGTCCTTTTCATGGCACGAGACAAGACGATCCTCTCTCCTCATGCTTCTCCCTTTTGAGGTGATCTCAGCTAAACTACAGGTTAGGCCAGCTGGAGGGTGAATGTCTACCAGTTTGATTAAACTCCCTGGTCTGCGAAGGAGGAAGGAGCCCAAATGTCCAACTCGGAGCTCCCCCTCCCAGAAACAGCCTTTCCTCAAAAGCAGGCAGAGAGGACTTGGAGGGGTAAGAGGAGAAGGAAGCAAAGTATTTTCAAACTTTTACCTGAAAAGCCAAAAGAGGAGACAAGGGCTCCCTGGCGTGCCTAGAGGAGATGGGGATTCACGACGAGGTGCAGGGGATGCGTGAGCGGGACCGGCCAACGTGGGCTGTGTGCTGCCGTTACCCACCAGTCCTCCAACCAAGCTATGGCAGCAAACGTCGCAGGGAAAGGGAAAAGCAGCAGAGAAGACAACGTGCCCAGGGGCTGAGAACAGTGGGGACAGGAGAGTGTCCTGTCTGTCCGAAGGAAAAATTGGCATATTGCCTCCAAAGACTCTCCCCCAGAACAGGGAATGGGCAGAAAAAGGGGAGAGGATGGGAGAAAGGAGGAAGCAGAGTGAGGGGGGAAAGAAGCAGCCAGAAAGGAGTCAAGGAAAGCTGGTGTGCTTTGAGGAAGCGACCTCTTCGGAGAGAAACACTGGGAAGATCTCTGCCAAGGGGCCAGGGAGTGGGGCCACAGGGGTTTACAGGACATGCCCGCAATGAACCAGCAAGACATCCTCTTTGGAAGACGAGTCTTGCTCTTGCGTGTACACCCTGGGAAAGGCAGGGAAACCCAGCGGTGCTGAGGGTGCTGGAGGTGTTGGGTTCCCACGATCAACAGCCGCTAGCCGTGCTGATGCCGTTTCAGGGGGTCACAGCCCCTCAAATCCTACGTGTGGTTCAACCATCTAAAAGACTGCTCCCTCCCTCGCCCAGATGCATGCCCGCGTTGTATGCCCCCCCCCAGCTCTCCTCTAGAGACATAAATTCATCTTCACGTTATCTATAAAAGAGTATTTAAAGCCAAAACACACACACACACACACACGCACATGCACTAAACACATAGTTACACACACATACACAAACACATTTTCTTGTCTGCCAAATATCAGCTACGGTGCAATTCTTAAAGAGGAGGTGTCAGTCCTTATACAAATTGACATCTACAGAAATATATATATAATTTAAAAAAAAAAAAAGAAAAGAAAAGAAAAAAGTTCTCGACAATTCCTTAACATCGGTGGCAGCATGCGTCACTGTAAATGCTAAAGCCGGCTGGTTTCCCTAGTAGTCTCTGCATACCTTGTTCATTGTCACTTGTTTTGAGGGACTCTTCAGACCAACTTCTATTGCTTTTGGCCTCTGACCTTTTCTTGGTGTGCCTTTCTTCTGTGAAGTCTTTGACCTTTGCAGTGGCCTCTGGCTGAACAGCCTCAGCTAAATCTTTCCTGCTTTGCCGGCCCAACTTGCCGGACGGGGATCTCTCTGGTGACACCTGCTGCTCCCATAGTTCCCTAAGATGCTGCAGGTGACGCTGCTTTTTGGGATGGAGCCCTGTTAATTCAATGCACACCTTCAGGTTGGTCACCTCATTACAATTGGGCTCTTCTAAGTGGTTAGAGGAATTGTTTGTCATTTCCCTCTCAGGCCAGTCATCTAATGGAAAAATAACTAAAAATTAATCAAAAAGCCCCCTCAACTTAAAACAAAAGCTACATTTCACTTTCGGGGCATATAGTCTCAGCTTTACCACCACACTATGCATTTTAAAGGTTCACTCATTAAGGGTTACATGCACTACAGTAACTTGCACTGCTGTGGCTACAGTGTCCAACGACTAGTGCTTTACCCTTATATGCCAAGATTTTTATATATACATATATATATACACATATATATACATACATATATATACATATATATAATTTTAAGTGAAATGACAGTGCTCACATTAGTAACTATCAAGTTCAAAAATGGAAACACATTAAGCCAAAGGGACGTTCCTTTCACAAGACATTCCTTGAGAGAGACCGAAGCAAAATGCTGTCTTACCTTTGGAGTTCTTCTTCTTTTTTGCTTTTGATATAAGTTCATCCTGCAGTTCATCCACAAAGTTTTCATTTTGGCTGCCATCATTTTGCACTCTCTCACCAGAGTGTTTACGCTTCCTGTCCAGACGTGGACATGGATGTTGGCCAATATCTCCTGTTGGCTGGTCTTCCGCTTTTTCATATATAGAATGTCTCTCTAAATAACATTGCTCATTTGAGAGATCTTTTTCCTCTGGAGTTTCAAGAAAGTGACCTTGGTTGTTTTCTGTACTAGTAAAGTTACCTAAAAATATAAAAAACAAACACCACAAGACCTAATAAATACAAAACAATTCACTGTGAGAAAGCTATGCTCTCTGATCTCTCCAATGTCATCTCCACTGTGACTTATGGTTTATGAGGCATGCAAATAAACACAAAACCTTACTTCAGAACAAGTCTTCTCTGGTCAGCCTAAGGCAGCAGTTTCCTCAACAGCTATGTACAACACCCCCAAAAGCGCAATACTTTGTGTTGGTTTTACATCAGTTTAAGAAGCACAACATTCACAATACTTGTAGCCATAGAAACACCACAATATGCTTTTTAAATAAAGAAACATATTTAGATATCGAAAGCACAGACCCTTTTCAGAAAGCAACCTCACCCCCCAAAACCGTGGTAATAATCCAAGCTTCACTTTGCAATGACTGTCTTTTCAGAAGTACCTTCTTGTGATAACAAAGTATCAGCTTTTCACTAGTTCCTAATCCTTCCCTAACTTCTCGCATCGAATTGCAGAGTCTGACTTAAAAGCGTTCATCCCTTCTTCTGGAGATATAAATGGGATACGGAGCACGCACACACGTATACGGGAATACCACTAAGAATAGCTGTGATATTTTGCAAAAAGCACTACTTGAATCCAAGGTTATAAAAAGGCTTCCTCACTTCAAGTAACCAGCCAGTCACTGTACATCACATGATCTCCGTCACCTCCTTTTTAAAAAGACCTCACTTTTTTCAGGGAGTATTTCCAGCAGCAGCAACCGGGTGAGCTTTGAAAAGCTTACTAGAAACCAGTCTGCCAAACGAGCCCCAAAACACCTGTGTTGCCGTGCGTGCCCTAACTTCAGCAGCCCCTCTCCAAAACTGTTCCCCCAAATTTAGAGACAGCTTAAGCAATTTTAAACGGATGCTTGACTTAAAACAGCACTTAATTATCACTTTTTCTTGCGTTTAAACAAAACTAGCCGAGGCACGGCTAGTTAGGCAGCCACGCGGTACAGACTGCACCACGGTTAATCAGCTTTCTATTTACAATTCTCACAAACAAGTTGGTTTTCCCACGCATTTTAAGCCTCCTGGCTGACCAGTATTCGTTCTGCACTTCTGCCGCTGTTTGGCAAAGTGTCTCTATGCTCCGTCCTACTTCCCCACAGCTAGCTGTCCCTTTTCCTCTTCCTCCTCCTTGCCCTTCCTCCTTCTCCTCCTTGCCCTTCCTCCTTCTCCCACTTCCCTTCCCGCAAACACATCTGGTTTCCTACCTGGACTCCCGACAGCTTTGTTTCCCTTCCCTCCCCTTAATCCTCCCCATCCTTACTCAGCCTCCTCCCCGTACAGCCTGGCCTTCAACTTCTGCTCTTCCCCCTCGCCAGGGCAGACGTTGCCCCTCCACAGCCCTCCCGTCCCCTCTGAGCCCCACCACTCCAGCATCCAGGCACTGGCAGCCCCTGGATGCAGACCAGTGGCATCCCGCCCTATCCTGGGAGCACCTTCCTACAGCTCTGCCAATACCTTGTGGCTTCACGACCGTCCTTGAAATTCCTGTTGTCAGCAATGGAAGAGAAAGGAGGTAAAAAAAAAAAAAAAAGGGGGGGGGGAAGAACCAGCTCTCTGAAAAAAAACCCAGCTCTCTGATGAGATTTTTCTTCACCACAACTTGGAAATGGCTCCAAGTAGCACCTAGGGCTCTGGAGATGTTTGCAAGCACCATCATTTTTACACTGCTTGGGAAGCTGCCTGCGGGGATGCTTTATAAAACAGAGGAAGATATTTGGCCAAGAACAATCAAAACAAAAGTTGACTTTTTCCAGGCGAGCGGGATGCCCGGGCCATTCTGCTCTTTGGCGATGCTCCTCTCCGCACGGCCGTCTGGCCAACACCTGCTCCCTTCAAGACTTTAAAACGCAGTTTGTCACACTTCTTGCAGCCAGCAACGCTGACACGTTCCAGAAAGCAGGTATCTCAGCTTACTGTGACTGCGCCTCTGAACCGCCAGTGTCCCCCCCCGAACCAAAATGAATCTGGCAACACCCTGCACTTGCACATCTGGCACAGAGACGCTGCCCAACAGCTGTACCCTATAACCACAGCAACAGCACCAGCGGTCCTGTTTCACACAGCGTAAAAGAAGCTGGACCAGCCACCTTTTGAGTACCACTTCAGAAATGCTTCTATTGGGTTTCATTTTACATTTTTAACGCAACCTGCTATTTTTCCCCCCCTCTTTCATAAGGAAACATTATACTTATATACACTCAGTTTCCCCAAACAGATCAGGTAAGGGCATTCCCCGCCACCGTGCTCCCACCGCTTTACAGCCTGCGCGTCTGCAGCCGTCCCACACCACAGCCAATGCTGACCCTCGCTAGATCGGGATAGCCTTCCCGCTCCTAACACCGCCTGGCCTGAGAAAAGGCAGGCACATCCTGACCGATTCCCAGAGAAGCTTTCGCAGGGTCAGAGGAAGTAGCAGGCTGTAGGAGGGGGGGGTTGATGGTCTTAATCTTTGGGGCTTGCAGGAAACAGCAAGCTAATTCCAGCCTGCCACCACCGAAAGCGACCCGCTGCTGATTAATGCCTGCTCTGTCTGCAAGAGGACTTGGCACACACGAGGATGCCGAGCGCCACTCGCTCAGCCCATCCCCGCTAAAAAATATAAAAGGAGGGGAGAGACGTTTGCTGCAACCTCGCTAACAGCTCGTCAGTGTCAGCTTCTCTGAGGAACATCACACACCTATTGAACTTTATCCAAAAACCCCTCTCGCTGCCAGCAGCTCTGCAACACCTTCGCCTCCGCTCTCCGAGGTCACATCCGAGGGGGACCTCCCAGGCGACCAGAGCTACGTCTGCTCGGCCGCCGAGCCAGAAATCCCTCTCGACGACAGCCT
>NW_009649137.1:2081098-2084711 GCF_000708025.1 Charadrius vociferus
GACCCTCGCTAGATCGGGATAGCCTTCCCGCTCCTAACACCGCCTGGCCTGAGAAAAGGCAGGCACATCCTGACCGATTCCCAGAGAAGCTTTCGCAGGGTCAGAGGAAGTAGCAGGCTGTAGGAGGGGGGGGTTGATGGTCTTAATCTTTGGGGCTTGCAGGAAACAGCAAGCTAATTCCAGCCTGCCACCACCGAAAGCGACCCGCTGCTGATTAATGCCTGCTCTGTCTGCAAGAGGACTTGGCACACACGAGGATGCCGAGCGCCACTCGCTCAGCCCATCCCCGCTAAAAAATATAAAAGGAGGGGAGAGACGTTTGCTGCAACCTCGCTAACAGCTCGTCAGTGTCAGCTTCTCTCCGGAACATCACACACCTATTGAACTTTATCCAAAAACCCCTCTCGCTGCCAGCAGTTCTGCAACACCTTCGCCTCCGCTCTCCGAGGTCACATCCGAGGGGGACCTCCCAGGCGACCAGAGCTACGTCTGCTCGGCCGCCGAGCCAGAAATCCCTCTCGAGGACAGCCTGCCACGCACGCGTCGCTGAAATCCGTCCCGCTAGATGCGGCTAAGACCATTAGAGAAGCGACATCTCCGCACGTTAATCCGGGTTGCGTAATCATCCTGCATCGACACAGGAGGACAGCGCCGGCAAAGCCGGGGAGCCGCGTCCTTGCCGATACGCTCCGCCGCCACCACCGCTCCCCGCCTCCTCTACAGCCGGATTTTCATCCCAAAAGAACAAAGGTCAGCTGCTGTTCGGGACACGGCGTAACCCACAGGCTGTCAGGCTCTCTGCGCAGCGCAGCTTGCCAGGACACGTCTCGCGCCCAGAGGTTTTTCCCCATGGCACAGCGGCGACCGCCTCACGGCACGCGGGCTCTATTAATATTTTACCACCGGATTCCACTCTGTCCTCAAACTGTTTTGCAAGCAACCCAGATCAGACGCAGTGTCTCCCCAAATTAAGATATAAATGTCAACGTGAGGCACAGCAACATAAGCATATCCTCCATGCCCAACAAAGACAAGGAGAATTTGTTTTGCCTTTGTTCCCCACCCCCCCCCGCCATGTACCTACAGCATCCTTTTCTCCGCCTGAGGAAGAAAACAACAAAATACTTGGAGTTTTCATATCCTCATTATTCAAACAGTGACGAGGTGGCCAGAAACGCAGGATAAACGCTGAGTTCTCATAGCAACACACCTCTATGAGTAAGGAGATTAAACTCCTCAACGTGTTCCTTCCTCGAGCCTCCAGCATTTGCCACTCTCACACCAGCCGTGAGAACCAACACCAACAAACTCAAACCGTTCCTCCCCGTCCTACCCAACTAGAAACACAGAAGAATTAAGAAGATGCTTCTCCCCACACGGTTTCTGCCTGAAGCAGTTATCTCCTCGGTGCACGGGTTACCATCTCACGAGAAACAGTTCCACGCGCGCACAAACACACTACCCAAAAAGATCTTTCCTTCATTATTCCATTTTCCTGTTGCTGTCAGCTGCTGGAGACCAGGCCTTCCCATGCGATGCAAACGAGGAAACACATCTTAGCGTTTAAGCTGCAATTCTTTTGTTCAAATAACACGGCAGCTAAACCAGCCTTTCCTCTTCCCTGGAGCAACCTCTCATTGCGCTCACTTACGCAAGGCACCCTTTCTTCATCCCAGGACGGTAATGACTATCCAAACGCTAAACCCCGGCTTTCAGCGTCATCACAACAACAGTAAGAAATTCCCTAAGTCACCTTCAGCATCCAACTCCGAGTATCCCATGGGGCAGAAGGAACACAGCTGATTTCATTTTTCCTTCCAAGTACCACTTGGGAACTTTCCACATTTGTTTCCTCCTGCCTGAGCCCATTGCACTGCACAAACAAGCAACCACCATTGTCCCTGCACAGATTTCTGTTTTTTCCTTCTTTTTTTTTTTTTTTTTGGCACTACGTCCCATCGCAGGAAAGTAATAACTGACCAGGGCAAAGGACATGTTTACTGTCTCCATCTTTCATTTGTTCAGGTATACGCACAGCCCAGCGAGAAAAGCAAAGCAGCAGACAGCCATGCAAAGGGACACCGGCACGTCGCTCTGATGCTGAACACCAGCTCTAAAGGCTTTGGCACATCATACCATTTACTTTCATTTACATAGAAACTGCTTTAACTTTTTCCCCGTGACCTCATGACTTAAGACCAAGCTTTTAACATATCGGGTTTTATTTTTCCCCGCTAAGCCTTAAACGGGCCGTGTCTTCCTCCTGTAAAATTAGATAAACGGGCAATTACGCTCCTCGATCAAGAGATTCACAGCTTGTAGAATTTATTCAGTCTTTCACACTTGGGTATGATTTTTTCAATACCGCCAGAAGAGCTTTGTTACGAACCGACATGCGATCATCACATGCCCGTATTGATGCGCGTGTCCGTGCCAATAGCTTAAATCACTTGATCTCTGAACAATCCTATGACTCATGACATATGCATCCCATAATTTATCATGTTTGTGCTATGGAAATGCACCGGAGCAGCATCGCCTCAGCAACATTTACAAGTCACCTTGGCAACAAAGCAGCTTCGCGGCTGCTCTCAGAACGCCCGGCAAAACCTAATTGAGATGGGAGAGAATTAAAGCACTGCTACTTTACTCCTTAGCTTTAATTGCTCATTAATTAGCTAACACGGCTACCTCCCTTAAACCAGGCTGGTTTTAAAAAAAAAAACAAAACAAAAAAATCTTTTTTTACCCTTCTCCAGAAGGCACGGTGAAGCTTAAGAAGGCTCTCGGTACGGGAAAGCCAAGTCAGAGGAAAAGTTCAAGGAACTGGACACTGTGCCTTTCTCTGCTTCCAAAAAAGTCTGTACACCATGCTATAAAAGTAGGAAAATGAGTAAGTCCCGGGGCAAGCTAAAAAAAGGAGTTTCCATCCCATCAGATGCCTCTGTAAGCATCACCTGCCCGTGTTATTTAGCCTTTTGTTGTTGTTGTTGTTGTTGCTGCCGCCTCTGCCGTCGCACTGGTGGATTTAGAGGAGCCGCCGACGGGGCGAGCAGCTGCTGGGGGCCCCCCAGTCGGCTCCCGCGCCCCACGGCAGGCATGGCGGCAGCAGAGGAGCCCTGTGAGACGACGACGCGCCACAATCACAGTTTCGGTTGCGGTTTTCCTCTTCCCCGATGACACCAGGCAGGTGAAGCGCTCGCGGCGGCGGGTGATGCCACACAGCTTCGCCAGTTTTGCTCCTCAATTCCCCACTCCCGCAGGGAAAGGCACGCCGCCCCTTTGCTTTTTAGCCGTAAAACGCGGTGAAACATCTTTTCACCAGCAAGATCGCTTGCAGGGGGCAGAAAGGGAAAACGGAAGAGGTTGCGAACCATCCGCTCGCTCGCCTTCCGACAGCTTTAAAAGCAAACATACCGGCGGCGTGGTTAGAAATCGGAGGGAAAGGCAAGGCAAGAGATAAGCAGCCCTGGCTCTCGCTGGTGATAAACGGCAGGGAGGAGGAGCAGGCAGAGCACATCCCCCCTTTGCTGGCCGCTGGGTGAGAGATGCATCGAGACGGTGAGAGATGCATCGAGACGGCGGCAGCTCAAGGTCCCCCCCCCCACCAGAG
>NW_009649137.1:2085044-2089669 GCF_000708025.1 Charadrius vociferus
CCCCCCACCAGAGCCCAAGCCACGACGCCGGAGGCATTCAAGGAGTGTGAAACTCGGCTTCCTGATTTATCAGCTGCTATCCCGAGGGGCAGGAGGTGAACCACCACGATAAAAAACTTTTACGGAGACCTGGATCTGTACCGGTTAAGTATTTGCTGCTGTAGAAGCAGAAGAGGAGCTCCTTCAGCAGAACAGACCTGTGCTGTTACAAGTTTAGATGTTCGGCCAAACTCTGAAATAGCCTGTTAAGTCAGAGCTAATTAGTAGAGGAGAGGAACGAACTACCGTAAGACTGAACACACTTTCCCTGCTTCCAACAGTTATTTAACAGCCTCAAACCCATTTTAGCCAGCAGTTTCAAGTGCTGGAGACCTCACTAAATGATGAATTTAAGGACGCACCGCATCATCAGCCTTTTGCAAGGATGGGGAGGGGGGATGTTTCAGCAAGTACGATGCTCTAATGCTCTCCCTCCGCGCAGCCCCCACCAAGCAGCATGCCCCATGCCCCCGGCCAGTCTCTCCCTCCCCATGCCCATCCCTGACCCCACAGACCACCATCCCCCCCCCTCTCCCTCCCCACCCCGGACCCATCTCGCCCTGCTGCCGGAGCGAGCCGACAGGACCCCACTGCTGCTGCTGCCGCTCTTGAAGCTTTCCAGCACACTCAGGGTGGGATTTAACAGAGGACATCACCAGGGCACCCGGAGCCCTCTGAGGAGCAAGGGGGGGGCTGCAAGGGGGGGAGCTGGGGCGGCAGCCGGCCAAGCTCTCGCCTTTAGCACAGGGGACTGCCAAGGCAGTGGTGCCATCCTCCCCGAAACTGCCTCGATGCAGCTTGGAGAAGGGAAATCCGGCTCAGCTTCCAGGGGTTCAGCCTCTCCCCACCCCGCAACCTTCTCCATTTCCACAATCAAAACTTTCCCTGGCTATTTTGCCAGGCTGATTTTTGTTGAGGCTGTTGTTTCAGTGACAGCAATACCACAGTAACTTGATTTAGGTGAGTAACCGAGCAAGTCCGATTGACCAGCATGCTCTCTGCCAAAAGCATTAACCAAAGACCAGAACAATAATTCAAAGTTATTAAATTGCCCGAATGAAATTTTCTACTAGCCCTACTCATGAATCTCCACCTACGGAGGAGCACGCGTAACCACCGAGTTACACAGTGCATGTACAAACACATACACACGTGCGCGCACACGCATGCACGATGCAGTCTGCGGAGTGTTTCCTCATGTTTTGCAATACTTTCCACATAGAATTTTTTTTTCTGAGTTGTTAAAAACCAAGTAGCAGCAGGAAGAACTGATCCATTCATTGATTATATAGGTAAAAAAATTGGGAAATTGATGGATGACAGATGCTTACAGAGAGTTTAAAAAAAAAAAAACAGAAAGGTCAATTTTTTCTTGCATCAGCAAAAAAACTCCAACTAATACTGCTGAAGTTTGTCTTGCTTTTAGGACAGTGGTGCTAGCACGCACTTTCCGTAGTCCCTGCCGCAGCCCAGAGGGAGCAGCCAGCCCCGCCGGCCCCATGGGGAATTTCACAGCCCCCCGCCTGCCTGCGAGGACCTGTGCCGGCCACCCGCACGCACCCCCCCGGCCACCGCAGCAAGAAGTCACCCAGGAAAACGACTTTCTCACAGTTTGGAGTTTTACAGCCCGCCTTTATCGATAAGCCAGCCTGGCAAACGATGTACTTTCTTGCTCCCCATCACCCTTCTGCCCTCCATCATCCTTGGCTTTGCCTGGAAGCTGCAATACGGGCATTTCCCAGTGTGACAGCACCTTCAGGAAGCTGAATTCCTCGTCGCCTCTTCCCCCACCCCCTTTCTGCGTGTAAACAATAACCTTAGACCTTCGCTTCCCCTGGCTGATGTGGTACTTCATCGATTAAACAGACAATCTCTTTAAGACAGTAACTTTGGTGACAGTTAGCTATCTCCCGAAAAGCGGGTACAACCATAACCAGTAACTTCCAGACCCCAAAACCAGCACGGAGAGCACCAGCCGTGGCAGCTCCGTACCGGCAGAGCCCGAGGTCAGCAACTTTAACCAAGCAACACCGCGAGAACACGACGATTACGCCGCCTGCGCAGCTTTGCTGCAAGCTGCCGCGGCGCAGAGACACGTACGCGCTTCAGAAAGCCATCTAAATTCGCTTACATCTGTCATTGTCATTTTGGTCAGCAATGGCATCTTCCAGAGCGACAGACTTTGGCTTCTTTTCACTGTTTCCTTTCAAGTTTTCCCAGTCTGCCTGGCTGAATCTGCAGACCTCTGAGTCTTTGGTAGCTGTTTGGCCTTCTCTCTCTTTCATCTCCAACTCTGAGAAGCGCATCATTGCACGCTAGAAAGAGAATTGATATGAAAAAAAAAAAAGTCTTGCGATAAAAGCTACTTCATTTACCTTACCTTATAATGAAAGCATTTCCAAAGGAAAATCGGCTCAAAACCAAGGGTTGAGATAGATAGCTAAGGCAGCAGTTTAACACACCTGACTTGTAAAGCAGTGTTCTAGCATCTATATGCAAATAGCCACACAATTCTTTCATATGTAGGTGTATATATATGTAAGATATATATATATAAAAATGCATACTGTATATAAAACAAAAACATTCTGTTTTGGAGGTAAAAAAGAGACAAAAACAAAAAGGAAACAAAACAAAACAAAACAAAACAACACAAAACCGTACAATGAATAAAGACGACCATGGCCCACAAACTTCCCTTTGTGTATTTGGAAATGAAATTAAACTCAAAGGTTTATGTAAGAGTCTAGTAATAAAAATTTGAAGAACTGACCTCACAGTAAGCAGCAGGTAGACATAAAATACTGTCCTCTTGTAATCCTTCCATCTATGTAATTAAAATGGGCACTCAATGGATCATTTAGATAATTTCATCCATTTTTATAAGCATAAACCAATTCTTTTCTTAACAATGCAAAACAATTTGGCTTAACTCATCCCTTCATTAAAAGTAAAATACCTTAAGGATATTCCTACACAGTATCTGTCTGTCATCCCTCAGCATCAACCTCAGTACCGCTCCTACTCTTCCCTACGCGGTCGCTTGGCGCAAACGTTGCCTGAGACCCGCTAAATGCATGGCTGCGACTCCTCTCCATCAAACGGCACGTTTGGCATACTAATCACAACTTCTGGGTACGCGGTGCTAGCCGGCACTACAGGCCAGCCGAGAAATTACAGCCATCGCTAGCGCCAAGGTAACATGCATGCCTGTCCGACTCCCCTCCGTAATTGCACCAACATTTCATACGTACATTAACATTTTTATCAGATCTTAGCAAAAGCCCTTTAAAGCTTACTTAGCGCGTAACGCCTGTAAAAGCCATACATGCTATGCTGTACATCGCCTCGCTCTCACTAGCAAACTTACTCTGCTACTTAAAACCATTTCTGGCGATTACGCCCCGAAAAAAAAAAAAAAAAAATCCGATTTCCCCACCTGCGTTGCTTCTCTCAACTTTAAAACTTGACTGCGACTTGCAACAGAGAAATAACGACAAAAAAAGCGCGGCGGCCGTTGGACCGCGCAGACTCACCTGCAACGCCCGCTGCTCCCGGCTGAGCTGGCTGGAGTCTGCGTACAGTTCGGTCGTCACACACTTGAATCGATCACCTACGTAACCGGCAGAGTTTGCGATCCTCTTGGCCAACTTAGACGGCTTGGGTTTCAGTATTTTGCCATCGGCAGATTCGGCGTCGTCGGCTCCGTCTTTGGTATAGGGCTGGCTGGCGTCGATGCTCGGCGGCGCGGTCCCCATGCAGAACGGCTTCGCATCCTCCTGCACCTTGCCGAAAGCCAGAGCCGGAGCATCGCCCTCGTGAGCGCCTTCCAAGAAAGCGGGCGAAGGCTGGACCGTCACTCTCTCTTTGGGCTGGCTCACGGATAAATCTTCTTTCCTCAAGCCGAACACCGACGAACTCTGGGCTTGCTTGAAATTATAGGTTTCGTGAAGATCATTATTTCTTCCAAACTCCTCTCTCATTACAATAAAATCTCTGTGCTGCGACGCCTGCTCTGCCTTGTGCTTTGTAGGGTCATTAGCCTGATTACTGCTTTCCGTAGCAAAGCCGGCTTTCGTTACATTTGCTTCGCTTTTAGCCTCTTGCTCGTCTCGCAGGAGATCCGGGAAGAGGTGCTTGTCGCTTTTGGCCAAGTTTTTACCATGGCCACCAGAGTTCTGGTGCAATTTCACGCTCTTGTCGCCCGGTACCTCGAAATGCATCTTCCCGCTGCTCTCCAGGAGCTCCGGCAACCGGCCCCTCAGAGCCGGGTCCTCATAGCGGACCCTCTCGTGTGACCGCGACCGCCTTTCTGCCTTCTCCTCCTTGTTGATCTCCAAAGCCGAGTGCTGCAGCAGCATGGGGTGCACCATCCCCATCCCCAGGGCGTCCTGGTAGGTCATGAACTCCCCTCGCCCCGCCGGCAGGCTGTAGGGGAGGCCGGGTTTGGGAGCCAGGTGGCCAGGGTAGAGGCTGCCATTGGGCAGCAAGACGGGGTGCGGGTACACGTGTCCTTTCCCGTGGAGAGAGAGAGGGCTGATGGCTATCCCCTCTGGCACTGGGTACGGCAGGTAACTCCTGGGGTA
>NW_009649137.1:2090146-2093352 GCF_000708025.1 Charadrius vociferus
CTTTCCGTGGTCCGACTTGCCGGCGGTTTCTGCGTCGACGACTTTTGCCGACAAGTCCAGCGGTTTGTCGGTGACATCTTTGGTGGGGGTCTGCTTTTCCAGGAGCGGGGGGGGCCTGCCGTCTTTCCGGTCGTGGCCAGCTTTCCGCGCGTGGGGGGCGGCCGGCGGGGGCGCATCCCCAGCGTCGCTGCCCTTAGGGAGCTTCCCGTTGGAGAGGCGAGAGGGTGGAAATTCGCCACCGACATTGACGTAGGGCTTCGGGAGGGTGACGGCGGAGGAAGGAGAGGTGGTGATCCTGGGGAAGTGTTTGTGGAAATCGGCATAGGCGTCCCCGACCTGGGCGGGCAGGGGGAGGCGAGGGGACGGCCGGGGCGAGTGGGGCAGCAGGAGCGCAGGGTCCGCCGGCATGTTGGCGGGGGCCGGCTTGGCAGCGGGGACCCGGGGCTGCTTGCTGCTCTGAATGTGGGGGTAGGCGTGCGCGTCAACGGGGTTGCCGGGGCTGACACCCATCTTCCATGACAAGCTTTTATCCGGACAGTGCACCAAAGGCGGGATGGCCGGTGAAGCCGAAGCAGTCGAGAGCCTCATGGGCGACGCCAGCGACGAAGGGATGTGGGGGGCGACGTAGTGGGAGGGAGGCAGGTATAAAAAGCGTTCACCGTTCGTACATACGGGCGAGTAAGCCAGGTGCTGCGGTAAGCTGTAAGTGGACTGCTGAGGTAGCAATGCCTTGTACATGTTCAACGAATACTTATTTGGTGAGTCAAGGAAAGGGTATATGGTGGGCGTCGCGCCCTCCATATAGGGGTTTACCCAGGGGAGCCTTAGGTAACTAGCACCATTGACACCGAGGGGACTCTGCTTGTCACCCGCAGCTCGGTCCAAACCCAGCGTCTCTCCCGTCGGGACAGAGTTTTTTTGTATTCCAGGTGGCGTTTTGTATATAGCGCTGAAGCCATTCGGGGCTTTTCCAGAGACAGCTGCGTTTTCTACTGCTTCGGGGGGATTAGACTTAAACTGTATCTCTGGATTTCTTTCAGGAGTAAATCCGAGCCCAGCTATCGAACTCGTAGCATCCCGTGATTTTTCTGAGCCGAGTCCGCACAAGCTGGAATAGACAATACTACTGGGGACTCTGAGTCCTTCTCGCATGAGTCCAGACCTGTCCATACTCAGAGCTGCGAGACTGTCAATGCGATGTGCTGTAGTCGCATCCACCTTTACAGAACAAGAAGTATGTTACTTTCACATTTTGTTACAACGACTACCGCTCAAGCTACAGACATGTCAGCATTTGGAAAAGAAACAATACCGATGCAAACACTTTGTTTGTCATGAAAACATACAGAGGCTGATGGCACTGGAGAACACGAACCTACGGAGCAATGGATATCACCACAAACAGCGATACAAATCTCTTCGCACCCAAAATCCATCAGCTAGAAACAAAGGCGTGAGGACCCTTAGCCCAAGCAGCCAGAATTGGCCCAGAAACGATGCTCATTGGCATCGCTTCCATGCGGCAACCGGCTCCTCAGCCCCAGCCCCGCCAGAGCCAGAGTATGTGTGCTGGTGGCACGGAGAGTGGGAATGGAAGGATGGAGAGCCTCTCCTCCTCCTCCTCCTCCAGGACCTCTAACTCTGCCGCAGCTCTGCTCCGGAGCTCCCCACCGCCACACGATTCACGGGGCGGCCAAGGATGCAGCAGAAAGAAAAGTCCACTGTCGAATTTCTTCCCCACTCGCTGCTCCCTGCGGATGCTCAAAGAAGGAAAAATCCACCAACTCTGATGAAACGTTGATGTACTTAACACTTACATGAACTATTCCTGTTAAACACGTGGGTAGGCTGCATGACATTATTCATAACAGAGCGAAAGTAAGAATATGATGTCATACGACAACACACCACCACAAAGTCAGTGTCAAGAGATTAATGAGATAAATAAACAAAGTCCCATTTCAGTATTTCACAGAAACAACTCGTATGTGCCCAAGCCCAGCTAGAGGTGCAACAGAAAGGCAGTTTAATCATTTCTCCAAACAGATCACGTAATAACACTCGGGGGTGGGAGACAGGGTGGGGAGGACAGGCATGGATTTAGCTGCAGCATGAAGGTATAAACTTCTTACCACACTGTGATTCAGGTGATTTTCTTCCCTCAACTCCAGTCTGCTTTTCGGTGCATCGCCATCGTTAACGGGAATTTTCCTATTAAGAAACAGAAGCTTACTATTTGAAAACATCCTGCACTTCTCAGCGCAAGATTATATCACCTCCATACTTTGATTCCCCTAGAGAAGTCCCACATGATACCGTATTTATCCTCCTCCATACCCATGCACAGAGAGTACTCTAGAAAGCAAGGACGATTTGAAAACAAGTATAAAGGGTTTTGACAGCAAGAACACATGGAGCACACCCCAGAGCAGCCTCTTCCAGCGCAAGTGATTTTTCTCAAGGTCTTCTCTTTTGCCCCTTGCCCTTTTTCTTTTCGCAAGGAGAGAATACCCTATTTTAAACATACCCTGCTCAAGTCCCATCCATATACACCGCCGAGCAGAAAATTAAAACACACACGCTAATATCATACAAACGTCAGCTGTTCCATGCTAAAGAGGAAGCCGCACATCTGTGCCATACCAGTGTTGCAGCACTGGGACTTGTTATCACAGAAAGCACCGATAAAGAATATACCTTAGTGCCAAATTTCAAATCCCAGGGATAAAAATCGCTGACATGCAGCAGAAGGAAAGTTTCAGCATTACCCAAAAGAACTCGTTTCAATCAAAATGCTTAAAGGCACATCATCACCTTGAAGCAAAAATGTGATTTTAACGTATTTGTTTATTCATTTTTAAACAAGTCACCTTTCCTGCAAATAGCACTTAAAACCAATACCCCTGAATAACTGGGAGGAGGGTGTGAAGGCAGAATGAGATGTTTGCCTGTTTTCCTTCAGTTTATGTTTGCAAATAGTTTTTCCCTGCAAAGACCAAAAACTTTCCCCAGCTTCTGGGAGGCTTTTCACACAACAGTTGAGAACACGGGCTAAAACTGCACGGAATTGGCACAGAGAATCGCAGGCGTACCTGCAGCTTCTGTTCAGCATCATTTTTAAAAAGATGGGGTTTAAGGGAAGAAGACACCGGCCGGTGCCTGCGTCACCCCATTGGAAAATTACCAAAGACTGTAATTTTAATCAT
>NW_009649137.1:2093367-2096321 GCF_000708025.1 Charadrius vociferus
CAGGAAAAAAAAAGGTGGGGAGGAAAAGAAATCCACTTGCGGGAGACGGGAAGGCCGCTGTTCCTATTTCACAGGACAAGCTGTTGGTCCAAAGGCAGGGAACGCCGCGTCGCAGGCGGGAGCCCCTCTGCCGTACAGAGCCACCGCAAGAACGCGGCCACTATTTGGTTTAATTCCCCTTCACAAATACGAAATAATAAATTAATTGTAAAAGCGCGTTTAAAGGCTGCTTTGGGGAGTAATCTCTTTAAAGGGCGTCCCCGCTTCACTGACCCAGGTTGCCTGTTAAATAGTAAATCAGCGGCTGCTCTACCGCTCTCAGGCACTCTCAGGCACGTCTTGCTTCTCCCCCTCCCTCCAGCTCCCCCTCCAAGCTGGGCTGATCTCCATGCGAGGCGGCAGCTATCTACTCCGGCATTAGGGAAGCGAGCGAACTCCGAGACCTCACGCTGCAGAATTACAGTGTGGTTTAACTTGCCAGAAGCTTAAATATTTACCTGTCTTCATTAATTCCACACATGCGGACCCTTTCATTGCTCATCCAGCTATGAACGTTGCCATACAGGGGAGTTGCAGAAAGCATGACGTCTTCTTAAAAATCGCCGCTTTTCTTCACGGTTTTATATTCTATTAAAAAAAATAAGAAAGAAAATAATAATCAGAAAAAAAAGTTGAGCAGAATTGTCTAGGAGGAAGTGCAAACATCACGGCAGAGCAGCCAGCCTCCCTCCGGGTAATTAATAATGAATACAGGATTGGTGCGGGGAGTGAGCTGCCTACGTTAACCGCTAAGGGAGATACCCTGCAATAAAGGAGCAAATTGAGGGCATTTATAGGTCAGAGGAGATGGATCTTTTCCCCAGCGCCCATCCAGAAAATTAAGAATCATTCCAGGCTATCGACAAATAAAAGTTTCTCCGCTGCGTTTCATTTGAACAAGAAATGACTCAGCCAGCCAAGTATACGCCAGTCCCCGAACCTTCATCTCGCACGGACTGAACCGCGGAGGGAGACCCCGCGGGCTGGGGGAACACGCCAAACTACCCGGAGGCGCTCACCAAAGCCCTGCGTTGGGAACGCTCAGGAGCAGGAGTGCACGGCAAGAACGGCCGCACACTGCACGCGCGCGCGCGCGTGTGTGTGTGTGTTAGGTACTCTGATTGCTTTCACGCAAGGACTTAAAACTGAAGAGACGCTGTTACAGAAGGGATCTAAATAAAAACCTCCCCTTTAGTGTCTGCACATGACTAACTTGGAGAAAGGGGTTAAAAATAGTAAGTGGGTTGGCGAGCTCCCCACCCCTTGATTTGATTAAGCACCGAGCCCTGGTGGCTTCTGCATCGGAGCTGCTGCTGCTGCTGCTGCTGCTGCGTGTGCTTTCAGTAATTCAATGATGCCTGCTCACTCCAGGGAAAGAAATCATTAGCGAGCTCGCTGGAGAAGTATTAGCAGTCCAAGAGGATCGGCGCTGTGTGCAGCCGGAGAGGCAGGTGAAAGGTAACCGCATTTTCGCGTCCAGTGGCGGAGGGGGAACGGCTTTTTCCTCCCCTCCACCTTGCCCAACACCGCCACCTCCGCTCGCATTAAATTCTAGTTTGCTGCATGAGCGAAGTGTCAGGACAAGCTGCGTTTTATTAACAGGATTATCGCGGCGCATGATTTATTCCAGTGCAAGATTTTAATTGCTCTTCGGAGGTTGAGTCGTTTCTTTTGACTGAGCTTCAGCCTGCATCCTGCTGCTAAATGCTGGGTTAATAAGTAGGGGGAGCCTTTAATGCACAGGATATCCCTCAGCTCTTCCTCTCTCACAAAAATAGAAGCCTTTAAGCGGGAGGCATGATACTCCCTTTACACACACATACACACACACACACAAGCCAGTAACGGGCGATTGACCACTGGGAGTTTAATGCCTAACGTCTCCCAAAGCATCCATGCTTCCCCAGCAAACTCATTTCCTTTGTCAGGCTACAAAATATGCAAATGATCACTTTGGCATTTAATGGGGAAGCAGCCCAGATTGGGCCTTTAACACAATACTTCACACACGTTCAGAGAGGTTTAAGAACTGAAACGGCAGGAAAGCCTTGTTCCCCAACACTTTTTTCTCCCCTCAGAGAGGCCTTTTGTGCAAAACTCCACGTCTGGAACAAATGTATATTAATGAAACGGCGTGTTGACCCTCCTCTCTCCGGAACGGTTAGCTTTCCCTAATGAAGTCCACAAAAATCGCTGCGAGGAAACAAAAATCCGCGGAGATTAGATACCGCGCTATCATTCAAAAGGAGTTATTTCACTGGAAAGACGGTTTCTGGACAGATTTACTGGTTTCCAGATGCGCCGCTCGTAATGTTTTCAATAGCGGCAGCAGCAGCACGGCGAGAGTGATTTAGGGTTTTACATAAGGTTAGTAGCCGCCCCGTGCGCTGCCTCACCCATGAGGGATGGACGCTGGCTCGGAGGAGAAGGGCCTCGGTGGCCCACGGCCCCCGATCCCCGCTTTCCTTCGGGGGCACGCGAGGCCAACCCACGCCTGCGCCCGCCTGGTTTCCTCGCTGGAAGTGTACCATTAAGATAAAGCGCAGTGCCTGAATTAGAGCCCGTCAATCCCCCTGACATGTGCAGATAGCGAAATGCTGAAGTTGCAACGGGGGTGGTGGGGGGGAGACCTTCCCCAGCCGCAGCGGGGAATCTTGGAGGTCCCACATCCCACCACCATCACCACCACCACAGGAGCAGGGCAAAGCCCGCCAGGGCGAAGGACGCGGTGGGATGTCGCAGGGCCCACCCGGGTGGGTCAGAGCCCGTGCTCCCCGACGGCTGCCAGCCCCTTCCCCAAAGCCACCCCTCGGCGCTGGCCGCCCCCCGGGGTGCGCAGTTATAATCGCCGCCCTGATGAACTTTTTGTGAACTGTTTGAAAGTGGAGGTCTGCTGAACGAGCCGCGGCGCCCCT
>NW_009649137.1:2097705-2098583 GCF_000708025.1 Charadrius vociferus
AAAAGTCTGCGAGTGCCGGTGGCACCGTCGGAGAGGCCGGCGCTTGGGCAAACAAGCCGGCCTTTCGGAAATTAAAAACCGATGCAATAAATTACCTGGCTCTGATATCCCCCCCCTCCCCCCATCATCATCCTTTCCCCTCCTCCTCCCCCGCCGCCCGGTTCCAAGCCACTGAAAGGATCATTTCTAGATTTGTGAAAATCCCCGCGAGAGGAGTGAAAAGCAAGCGGGGACTCGGAGCGATCTACTTCGATTAGCCCTCAGCCCCGTTCATCCGGAGTTTGATTTAAAGGGCAGCGCTCGCACGCCCTTTATAAGCTTAAATACGGGCAGCTGCTTATGAATGTGTTTAGGTACCTCGTTTATCTTGTACCTCCGACTTACATATTTACGACTTATGAAAACAACGACCCGTGCCACCGCTAGAAAGGAGACTTTAAAGACACTGTATTGCTGCACCGTTTACAACGCGCCGTATAAAGCTCTGGCAGCAGCCAGCGATCTAATATTAGACAAGTGTTTAAAGAACAGGGGTGGCTGCGCTTTTCAAAAAAAAAAACAAAAAAACCGTGGGTTATTTTTTGCAATCTCCACACGGCATCACCGCTAGTGACACGTTTTGTAAACCAGAGGAGGAAGCTGCAGACTAAGTAGCCGCCGCACGGATCCGCGGATTAGAGAAGAAGTTTGACCTTTACCCGGGACGTGTGGCATTTCATTTAACCATAAAGCTAAGCACAATGCGCCAGCGAGATCGCTAAACCGATTTAAAATACATATTGAGTCATGCACGACGGTAGTGCATTTCGGTTTAAGGCAGCGTGCAGGCAGCGCAAGGGGGTCGGTGTCTATTTTAAGGCTCCTGCCGCAGCCACCCC
>NW_009649137.1:2101617-2103401 GCF_000708025.1 Charadrius vociferus
CAGCCGCGGCGGCGGGGCCGCTCCCCGGTGCACCGGGACCTTCGGCGGCCGCATGGAGGAGAAAGTGCTTGGGAAGTTGGGGCTTTTTTCCTTTTTTTTTTCTTTCCCCCTCCCGCCCTCCTCCTCCTCCCAACCCCAAACAAACAAACAGCTCGGTTTCTGCTAAACAATGCATAAAAATCCGCCTCGCCCCAAAGTTTATGTCGGGTTTACGGCGCAAACGTTTCTCCTCGATGGGAAAAACGCTTCTGGAAAAGCACCGGCCAGCCCTCGGGTTAGGAAAGCAGCGGTTACGAGCACCTCGGCGAACGTCTCCGCAACTCCAAAGTGTCCCAGTCTCGCATCCCCCTTCTCCAGAACCTTTGGAAAAAACCGCCCGTCCAGGGCGGGCACAGCACGGCTCGGCGTGCGGAAAATACCGGGGGGAGATGGGAACAGGAAACCCAACAAACACGGTCCGGTTTTCCGTGGGGAAAATAATAATAAAAAAAAAATTCATAAAAAATTAAAAAAGAATTAAAAAAAAGGAAATGAAGTTGCCGGTGGCGGCGATGCCCCGCCGGAGAGGAGGGCAGCGCGGAGGCCGCTGCCGGCCCTGCCTTCCCATCCCGGTGCTCCGCACCGAAACAAAGCAGCGAATCAAACTGGGATGCAGATGGGCGGCTATGAATTTTTTGCTGCTGCTTAGAGCTTTAATTACTCGTTCTTGATCCGTGGGACTACGACACGACACCGCCAAGGTTAAAATGCCCTGAACAGCTCTGAGCAGATGTGAACGAGTTGGCAGACGCGCAAATGAGGTCTGCCTCTAAGCATGATAACAAGTGACTAATACATTGCATATCGCTGAAAGAAAATTATTTTTCTCTAATTTGCATTAGCTTTTTTCCTTTTCTTTTTTTTCTTTTTTTTCTTTTTTTTTTTAACACCAGCGACCAGACCTCCTCAGAGGCAGCAGCATAATCCTGAAAATATTAGTCCGTGACTTTAAAAGATTTGGAAGGAGGCAGAGATTGCCAGTGTTTTGGCTATGCAGGCTTGTTTATCTTTCCGCCTTTGCTCCAAGGCGAAACTAGTTTCGCAAGCAGTATTCTCGCAGAAAAATGGCACGTCATATAAAACACCAGTTTATAGGAATTGATGCTAAAATTGTTGAATGACTACTGGCGCACTTTCGCCACTAATAGCAGAGCGTAATCCATAAAGGACCAAGGGGACAGTCAAGGCCGAAAGAGAAAAAAAAAAAACAGACTGACTGCAGAGAAACAGATAAAGGCAACCCATCGACCAAAATTACAAAAAAGGGGGATGGGGAAGGAAATAAGCATCTCCCCTTCCTACCTGCTTTCCACCCCAGAGCCGCCAGTCAAAAAGACAATAGTACGTGGAGGTCACTTACTATATAAAACATAGCAATTCTCGTAGGTAGTAAAACTATGTCAGGTACAAATATAGGCCGGAACCCAGTTCTCCAAGTTCCCTCGACTTTCCAGAGGCTCTTCTGAAAGGAGCGGGAGATCACTTTGGGTACCGGAGCGAACTTCAAGAACAGGCAGCATTTTATATCCTACACTCAAAAAGGCGAACCGAGGGGCTTAGATGCAGAGGCTTTGAGGAGAAAATAGCCGCTCGGGCTATTTACGCAGAAGGACTTTTTCACCGGGGACCTACTCCACGGGTGCCCGGGACGTCCAGGTTATCCGGGGGCGGGGGGGGGGAATAACTTGTCCTCCACTAACACGTGCGCGGGGGGCCAAACAGGCAGCGTGAGGGGCGCCCGCCCG
>NW_009649137.1:2104862-2105768 GCF_000708025.1 Charadrius vociferus
CTTTCCCTGCCCTTACTTATTTTTGTATCGACGGCAAAGTTAGAGAAGAGGTGGAATACACTGAAGAGAAGCGAGGGAAATATAAATCAAGTGAAGGAGACCTTTCCTTGTCCAGTTTGACTCCCAGTGCTCCCCAAGTTGTGCATCTCTTAAGTAAAACTACGGCAGGGCAACCTTCTCTAAAATGTGCGTACCGCGCAAACTCCTGAAGAGACCACAGGAGCTGGAAGCACACTTTCTAGGTGCTTATACATAGTTTGGGAGCCAGCACCAGCAAGGGGAAATGACCCGTTTTGTTGGAAGCCCATCTCCATCTTGGCCTGGCTCTTGCCATAGGGCAGCCCTCCCGAGGCAGGTAAGGTGCTTCACACCGACACGCTACATCTCCTGTCAACTTCCGAATCGGGATTCACCGACAAACGATGCCAGTAGGTACTCGCAGGTCAGGATCATCGACTATTCATTGCCTATACGAAGCTAGAAATCTGCTGGCCTGGTAAAAACCACCGCTAACAAAACAATGTCAGCAAAGGCTGCAACACACTCTTGCGAGAGACCGGCGCTTCGTGCCTACCGAGGCTCTTTCAGCACAAAGGCTTTTAGAGGAAGAAGAGAGAGAAGGGGGGGGCAAAAAAAAAAAAGGAGGGAGGGCTCTCGTGTTTCAGGGCTGCTGTCCCCTGGGAACCAAGAACCAAGTGTAGCTTCAATCAAATGCTGACTTCTCCTCCGGGAGCTCAGTAGGAAACCTGATCTCACTAGCTCATGCCTGCCTCCGTGCATATAGGCTGGGTTTTCTTTCATACCAGCAATTTGTATAAAGAGGAGAGCCAATGCAGTTTATTGCGAACGAGATCGTGCAGTAACGGATCTAGAGAGAGATATTTCTGTAGCTAAAATAAGACAAAC
>NW_009649137.1:2105789-2110319 GCF_000708025.1 Charadrius vociferus
CCGGCGCGGCGCGGCGCAGCACGGCACGGCGCGGCGCGGCACAGCCTCCCACGCATCTCCCGGAGCCCTGCATCCTCCCCAGCTGGCAGCAGCCGCCCTGGGTTGGGTTTTTGTGCAATGCCAGGTTACACTTCCATTAAAACGTTTACCCCGGGAGATCACTTCCTGCTTGCAACTATTGTTCCGGCTTCTCCCGCTCCTCACCAACTTTAGCCGGAGCTATTCTTCCCCTCGCCCACCGCTGCGTGGAGATCCCGGGAAGCGTGGAGATCCCGGGAAGCATCCACCCTTGCCCACGGGTCCCGGGCTGTCCTGGCACAGCACATCACGGGAGGTCTGCGGCAGAGGAGGGGAAGGCTAGACGAGTCCTCCGGGCAGAGCTCGGCATAACTTCGCACCGGGCTGCTTAATTCTGCACGGGGCTCTGCTAATCCACTTTGTGCTTGACTACTGAAACGGGAGGAAAGGAAAACACCGTGCGGGGAGCACGACCAGGCCAGAGCAAGGTGAGCCAGAGGGACCACAGCCTGTGGGAAGGGCTTCCCCCAACACCCAGCTCAGCCTCCTACTGCTGCGGGCAAGCCGGAGAGAGGCTTAGAGCACAACCCAGCGTGGGAGCAAAGGGGATTGCCCAGGGATCAGGGATAGCTGTAGGATCTCTCCATAGCCAGGAGCTTTCACATGGAGAAAGTTTGGCTCAGGGAGGGAATTTACACTCGGAAAGAAGAGGAGCTCAGCCCACCCCTTCTCCCATGCTATTACCGAGTTCTCCGTGAATTTCAAGGAGAGCTGAGAATACGCCCGCCCTTCCAGCTCTGATTTCACTTCTCTGTCCCTACCTGCCACCACACGCAAATGCCATACTCCAGCCCTGGCTAAATGACCCCCGCAGAGCTCTCCCACCCCATCCAGGAGACCCCCCGGCTGCAATGCGGCCCCACTCCTGGGGAGCGTGGGGAAGATGCAGCAGCGAGTGAGGGACAGGCAGCCCCACGGCCCCCCAGCCACAGCGAGCAGAGGGACACCCATCGGACTGCTCCAGGCATGGGGTCTGCTGCCCGTGCAAGTACGGGCGTACTTCTCTCTGCTATCAACTGTGCCAGGCGCCGGCTACTCCGACACTCCTGCGGAGAAGGAGATCTCACTTTTATAGCTGAGGACACAGACCCAAATGTTTTGTAATACGCAAATACCGAAAGACACACAAGGCCCCTAGGTGAGGTATTCCCGAGCGTTAAATGAACACCTGGGGTACGAGCTAGAGCTACTCCAACTGAAAAAGAAAAGCCAAACACGCCTTGAGAAAGAACAAGCAGGCTAGCAGCGCCGACGTACTGCAACCCACCCCGGGGCCATCTGGAGGTGCCCGGGGAACGATCCCGCCGCAGAGCTGCGCCGGTGCAGCTCCTGGCTGTGGGCAATGGCTTTGAGAGCGGCGGGAAGGAGAGCGCCTTTGGCTGGGAGCGATCTCGCCTCTCCTGGCCAAGGAGCAGGCAGAGGGAAGCACAATGCCAGGCTCTCCCGGTGCCGGCTCTCGGCCGCCGAGCGCAGCCCCGAGCCTCCCCCTTTCCCCAGCGCTCTATTGAACACACTCAGCTCTTTATACCAGCCATTCCCAGTGTGGCTGGTGGATTCTGCGCTTTCCACTTTAATTGTCTTATCCAAATAAAGCTTTGTTTTCCTTAGCATGACAATCCCAACATTCAGGCCGAGATTTTCATTGGACAGAGGAGATATTTTATTCTCCGATTGTTTAGAGAGTCGGGGCTTACACGGAACAGCCCCGGCTTGTGTGCCTCCGCTCACAATGGGGTCTTTGCAGCACCGGTCTCCCGTCATGTAGATTCATTTTCCGGAGCGATGGGGATGAGAATCATTTTCCTCTGAATTTCATAGCTTTCCAAGTCTACCCTAGACTTTAACAAGTCTTTTAGTTCGCACCTAGACAATAAATTTAGTTTAATTTAGCTTCCGGTCTTTAATTTTAGCAGGTCTCCTTTTTGCATGCAAATCAATATGGCAATTACCATCTAAAAGCTCGCCCAGCCCCAGGTCAATGTAAATTGATCATTGTCCGCCTTCTACAAAATAACACCGGGAGTCTGTGGTGCATAATGAGATTATACTGGAAACTGTCTTTCAGATCACAAATTATATTTCATGCTGTCAGGATCTTCTCCAAGCGGACTTCCTCGCATGTCTAATCACACGGCACCAAATCTATTAGCTCACGAGGTAGGTCTGGGGTGCAAGGAGCACTTGCGTACAGAGGGAGAGTCCCAAATAATTCAGACAACAGTTTAGGAAAACAGACGGGCAGGTACTGAAGCGTGCTCTCGCTCGCTAACTTTTCCAGCAGTGGAAGAGGGGAGGGGAAAAAAGTCTCCGCTCGGCCAAGAACTGCTGTCCAGCAAACAAGGAAAAATGAATTCCCTGCTGGAAAGCCGCAGAACTTTCCTAAATCCACATTTGTGACGAGTTCTTGGCCTCCTCCTTTCCGTCCCCACCTCGTCTGCTCGTCCATTCAAAGACGCCCTTGGCTGCCCGCTCCGGAGAAACCCCCCGCAAAAGACACGCTTCCCCCCAGGAGAGACCCCCCTGCCCACTGCAGCCTCGGGGACCCGAGTGGGTCGGGTCGGAGGGAAAGGTCGCTCTGGAGCAGCCACCGCCGTAAGGCCATTGCCTGGAAGGACAGGAGGATTAACGGGAGCTGCTCACAGCCCCGGGAACTCCCCCTGCCTGCAGCCCAGGCCTCCGCGCTGCCTCCCGCACACACATACACACACACAACACACACCACACGTACACACAAACAGCCAGCGAGAGCTGCTCGACGTAGTTAAAAAAGGGTTAGCCGGGCTCTCCCCAGCCAGCCGGCTCGACTCTGCCACTCGGGTTATTGCAAACCCAAGAAAGAGGGGAGCAGGCCCACACTGGCCATCAATTATTTCTAAAGCGACACCAGCCTAAGGAGGAAGTATTAAACTCGGCTTCACGCTGCTCTTTCTAAGCCCTCACTAAAACGTGATCTATTGCGGTGTTCGGGGGAAAGACAGCATATCACGTATCACCTGTGCGACCCAACTACGCTGCAGAGTCCCAGAAAGAGCCCACACTTTTGTCAAGACACGCAGAAATCACAGGCCACTTCTTCTCCGCACCAAGCACCAATTTACTCCAAGCCACATTTACTCCAAGGACAATGTGGCTACTAGAGCTACGACCTGAGCTGGAGCAGGCCTTTTACCCATCTCTGCAGGGGCCACTCACCGGTCAAAGTTGAGAGACCTTTTAAACGACAGCCACAGATTGCTAAGACTACTTTGGTATGCGCAGCACTCATTATTTTGGGCTGTGGTGGCCTGGGTCCATTTTCTCCACAAACGGAGACCCGAAAGCATGTCAACAACTTTGTGTGGTCTCGCAGCTGCACAGATCCACAAAGTTTGCTTGCACGGACTGTACAGGAGCCCCTGAAGCTCAGTCGCCTCGCCGCTAGCATCCCTGTTAGGGGGACCTTGGCTTCTTTACCAACCTTAAAAAAAGGGAATTATCATGGGGCAGGGGAAGAGGAGGGAAAAGGGATGACAATTTCAAACTGCCCAAGAAGCTGCAGGTCTCAGCACATCCTGGTGAAGGCACAGATACAGTGCGTGACACGGAGCCTGGATTGTCCACCAGCACAGGAATAAAGCCAAGGCACCAGTATTGTTTCAAGACCCAGTCCATATTTGGGCATTCGGTTCACACATCCTAAGTATTGCTTTAAATATTAGAATAGAGACATTTGCCGATGTGGTGCATAACGCACTCAAATGGGAGAAGTCATTTCTGTTTGGTCTCAGATTACTAGCTTGGTCTTGCTGGTCTTTTTTGGGGGGGGGAGGGTGGGGGGGTGAAGAGAGGGAAACCCTGCTGAGTGTGTTTGCACTGGTCTCTATTAGATATGCAACAAATCTGCCATTTCCGGCGTTGCTTCTATCTAATTAGAGATGTATTTAGATGTGACGTGTAAATAAGCGCTGAGCTGCCTGCTGCCCTGGCTGCGCGGACTGCTCGGGAGCGTTTCCAATAAGGCTGTAGCGCCCGGAACCAGGGCTCAGACAAAGAGGAATGGGAATGGTCTGCGCTGCAGGCGAATCCAACAAAACCAGCTTTTATCTACGGCTCTAAAAGCCTTAACTGCTTTTAATCTGTACCGCCCAGGCTTGCACGCTACGATCGCATCTCATCCACCGAGGACGACGTCTCAGTACAAAAGGAAGCACACACGGCACGCAGGAGCTGCGAAGAACCCCCTGAACCTCCTCGGCCCCAACACAGACCCCTCTCCCCCTCGGCTCTCCGCCAGCCCTCGCCCTCCACGAGGTGTGCGTGCCCCCGTGGGCTTCCACATACACCCCCAAAACCAAGTACGCCCGGCTTCTGCCTCCACAGAGACGAGGGCTGCCCAGCACCCTGGAGACACACACACACACACGCAGCCCCGTGGGGCGAAGGGCGACGAGGTGCCGGGGGGAGAAGCTGACG
>NW_009649137.1:2110555-2112492 GCF_000708025.1 Charadrius vociferus
CCGCTCCTTCCCGGCCGGGGCCGCCCGGCCGCGATCCCCCTCTCGGCTTTAAGGGTTAACAACCATCGCCACGAAGAAAGAAAAAAAAAAAGAAAGAAAAAAAAAGAAGAAAAAAAGAAAAAAAAATATCGCGGTGACCTTTTCCTCTCCGACTCCCCCACTCTCCCTTTCAGGCTCCGGTTCCTGAGCTCGCAGGGAGCCTGAGCGGCTGTCTAGACCGATCTATCACAGACGGACAAACAATACCAGGAGAAGCCCCTGCCCGGTCCCTCAGCCTCCGCCACTCACCTTAGAAATGGCGAAGAACAGAAAAGTGACCGCGATACAATCCTCCCCGGTATATTTATAGCCTTCCACACAGCCCACCTTCATGCCTGACAAATGAGATTTTGTCTGCTCTCTCAGCGTACGCTCCAATAAACACACACACTTTTTTTTTTTTTTTTCGAAGCAGCATAGGCACTTTGGAGTTGCTACTTTATTTCCTTCACCACCACCACAGTCCAGTTGTGACATTTTCTTCCAGTTCAAGCAGAGATCATACCTGCACTGGGCAGCATAGACTGGCCAAGAGCACAGACACATCAAATCAGCGAGATCAACCTGCCGGTGCAGCATCATCCACCGCAAGCCACAAACGGGGACAGGAGCAACAACTGTAGTGTCAGCGCAGTCAGACATGAGATCTGTATCAGTTTGTCTGTGTTTATAATGTAAACAAACTGAACTACATCAGTAAAGAGAACAGTCTCATGTTTAAAAAGATTAGACATCTTTTCCAAACAAGAAAAAGTATGTTTGGTATATCTTCTTCCTGAGATCTTTCAGTAGAAAAAGTAACATTTACCAGATTTAATTATTTCTACACATAACAGAGCATGGTAGAAATATGAATTCTAATGCAATTATTTTCAGGAAGAGAAGAAATATCCTCAGACACTTGCTATATATTTTTAATAGAAGAGATAGAAAGTACATGCTGCAAAGCATAAGTCCATCGCTAAGTGATCTAGTTCAGAAAAAAGCTTCACATCTGTACAATTGCTGGACAACTGTTCTCAGAGGGGTTTTGCCCCCTTCTCAGAAACGCAAGCTTCCAGTCACTTGCAAGTGCAAAATACTAACCTGAGTGAACAACAGTAATTCCCAAATTACTTCCCCAGGGCAAATTATATCCAGTAAGGAAGCTGCACGTAATTTCCACAAATTACCAAGAAAGTTCCATCTTCCCCTTTGCTCATCACACCCAGCTGCCTTGTAATGGAGGATTGGCTTATCTGGGGCAGAGGAGCAAGGCTGGGCTTTTATTCATTTTCTAATAAAAACAAAACCTGCTTAGAGATGTAGAGCTCAGAAAAAAAAAAAAAAACATCAGTAATGCTATCCAGGTAGTACTACTTCTATCTCTACCTCCAGTATCACCAACTCAAGATCACCCCATCATTCTCTTTCACATGCACACTCGAGAAGCTTGTTGCAGAAACAAACCCCTGTGAATTGGTAACGCCTCAAGTTCTCTTGGAAACAGATCGGTTGCAGCAGTTTTGCCATCCAGACCACTCGCAGCACATGCCTCCTAACAGCTCTTCAAACATACCAGCAGAATTCCTACTTCTCATTTCCAACACAGCCATCCACAAAAATAGAAACCTTTGGAAAATCCGGGCTTTGCGACGGGGCTACGTGGTGCGGGCTGGGCTCCCCCCGCTCCCCCCTCCCTTTAATACAAACACGAATACAAAAGCTGCAGGCTCCAAAGAGCAGATGAAAGCAATGAACGGAGTTTCTGGAAAAGATTCATTAGTGGGAATTAATGCTGCGAGGAGCTCCGAGGCGATACCATTAAAGCCAGTCCTCACACTTTGCCAGTTCTACACCACCCGCTACGGTCGAGGTGGTGTTTTCTTTTCCTGTCGGGGGAGAAGCGGGGGGTGCTC
>NW_009649138.1:0-482 GCF_000708025.1 Charadrius vociferus
CCGTTCGTGCCGGGCATCCCGGCAGAGCAGCAAGTGATGTTGCAATGGGGATTTAGCGCTCACACGCTGGAATCAACTGGGCTTTGGTGGGAGCTGAATCGCAGCGCTGCCTTCTCCCCGCTCCCACGGCCGGTGGGTTTTTCAGCAGCCATGAAACCTAGATTTCTCCCAAAAGGACAGTGTGGCGAGCTGGACATCCCTGGGGGTCCCTCCCTGCATCCGCCCCGGGCTGAGGTGCTGGTGGGGCCCCAAAACCCACCCTGATGGCTCCTGGACCCCCACGCTGGGGCGTGCGTGGGTGGAGGAGGCAGGCGGGGACCGTCTTTGCCTTCTCCTCGCCCATGGGGACGGGACAAACTGATGCTGCCAAGGAAGGAGGGCCGCGGGCGCAGCTGCGGAGCCCTTTGCCGGTCCCCTCCCTGCAGGAAGAGCCGGGAGAGCGGCTGCGGTGGGGCGGTGGTGGTGATGCCAAGGATCTGGCC
>NW_009649139.1:0-228 GCF_000708025.1 Charadrius vociferus
AGAGGGACCGGTAAAGGGGCGCCACGGAGGCTGTGCTGCTCCGCGAGGGGAAGGAGCACCAGGGGGCAGAGGGAAAGGGTTCTGCATGAACAGAGTCCCGCGGGAAACGGAGATAATGGGACACAGGCCTAGTAAAAGGGATCGGAGGATCCGGGTTAGAGCATTCCACCTGACGGTCCTTTAGGGGTGACGCTTGGGAACTGGGGGCAGGGTCGCACCCAGGGAAAG
>NW_009649140.1:0-1273 GCF_000708025.1 Charadrius vociferus
TGAACTCGATGGCCTCGTTGTCTTTGTGTTTCCCCTTCAACTTCTTGGGATCCTCCACCCAAAGCCGAAGCGCCAAAGAGGTATCAAAACCTCCGTCGTCCTCCGCCAACTCCACCCGTAACCCCGTGTCCTCGGCGAAGAACGCGTGGTTCAACAGGTCCCGGATGGAGAGCCTACGTGGCGGGGGCGTGGTCAACACGGCCGGTGTCACCCCCGCCGAGGAGGGGGACATCCCCAACCTGGACATCTCCCACCTCTCCGCCTTGTTCTGCCGGATGCATCCTTCGATGATCTCCTTCACCTCCGGGTCCGTCACCTTCTCAAAACTTGCCGGTTTGATGCCCTACGAGAAGAAGGACGGCGGTGGTGATGCCACCACCGGGTTGAGGACGCGGCCGGTGGTGACGCCACCACCGCCGGGACCGGGACACTCACGCTGGTGACTTTGCGGTAGATCTGAGCGGCGTTTTGACATTCGGAGTAGGGATATTCGGAGGTGCCCATCTCCAACATGCACATGCCGAAGGCGTAGACGTCCACCGATTCGTCGTAACGTTCCTCGTACATCTCCGGCGCCATAAATTCCGGCGTTCCTACGGAAGACGGAGACGGAGAAGAGTTGACCCCGTCACCCCCCCGCGGACGTTTTTGGGCGCCCCCTCCTCTTACCGATGACGCTTTTGGCGAAGGAGGTCCTCATGAGGGTGGCCAAACCCAAATCGCCGATCTTGACGGAACCGGTGGGACCGGTGATGAAGATGTTGTCGCATTTGAGGTCCCGGTGGATGATGGGCGGCGTCCGGGTGTGGAGAAAGTGGAGACCCTTCAAGATCTGCCGACACCAGCTCCGTAACACCTTGGGCTTCATCACCTTGAACCTCTTGAGATACCTGGTGGAGGAGAAGACCCGCCGGCATCTCCTCGGCTTCCCTTCTCCCACCCGCGGGCCACCGAGATGTCACCTCACTCACGTCTTGAGGGTGCCGGAGGTCATGAGCTCGGTGACGAGGACGATGCACTTCTTGCCCTTGACCGTGGACTCCCAAGAGTCGTAGAAGCGGACGATGTTGGGGTGCTGCAACCCCTTCAGCATCTCCGCTTCCTCCTTGAACCGTTGTTGCTCTGCCTTGGTCAACTTGCGGTCCTGGGAGAGGTGGGAATGGAGGAGGAGGAGAAGACGACCTCAAAGCCCGTCCTCGGCTCGAAGGGCTTTGGAGAAGTGGAGGTGGGAGGAGGCGAGGAGGTGGGAGGGGGCGACGAGGGGATCGGGGAG
>NW_009649140.1:1701-3032 GCF_000708025.1 Charadrius vociferus
CAACCGTTGGGTTCATGATGACTTTTGGGGTGTCATTGGCCTTGGAAGAGGCTCAAGATGAATTTGGTGGGTCAGCCATGGGGTTCATGGATGAATTTTGGGGTGACATTGACCTTGGAAGGGGTTTGAGATGAGTTTGAGGGACCAACCGTTGGGTTCATGATGACTTTTGGAGTGTCATGGACTTTGGAAGAGGTTCAAGATGAGTTTGAGCGTCCAACAAATGGGTTCATGGTGAATTTTGGGGTGTCATGGACTTTGGGAGAGGCTCAAAATGAGTTTGATGGTTCAGGTGTTGGGTTCATGATGACTTTTGGGGTGTCATTGATCTTGGAAGTGTCTCAAGATCAATTTGAGGGTCCAACTGTTGGGTTCATGATGAATTTTGGGGCGTCGTGGACTTTGGAAGAGGTTCAAGATGAGTTTGAGGGGCCAACAAATGGGTTCGTGATGAATTTTGGGGCGTCGTGGACTTTGGAAGAGGTTCAAGATGAGTTTGAGGGGCCAACAAATGGGTTCGTGATGAATTTTGGGGCGTCACAGACTTTGGAAGGGGTTGAAGATGAATTTGAAGGACCAACCGGTGGGTTCATGGGGAATTTTAGGGTGTTATTGACCTTCGAAGGGGTTCAAGATCAATTTGAGAGTCCAACCGTTGGGTTCATGATGACTTTTGGGGTGTCATTGACCTTGGAAGCATCTCAAGATCAATTTGAGGGTCCAACCGTTGGGTTCATGATGACTTTTGGGGTGTCATTGACCTTGGAAGCATCTCAAGATCAATTTGAGGGTCCAACCGTTGGGTTCATGATGACTTTTGGGGTGTCATTGACCTTGGAAGCATCTCAAGATCAATTTGATGGTCCAACCGTTGGGTTCATGATGACTTTTGGGGTGTCATGGACCCGGCGAGACGTTCAAGCTGAATTTGGGGGGACGGACCACCGGTTTCATGGTGACCCATTGACTCGGCCGCACCTCCGAGAGGAATTTGGGCCCCCACCCCCTTAACGAAGGGCCCCGCCTGGCCTGGTGGCCCCGCCCACTTTTGGGGGCTCACCTGCAGCTCGCACCAGGCCACCTCCACCCAGGTATCGGTGTCGAAGCCCTTGAAGACCGTCTTGAAGGCTCCTCGTCCCAACTCGATGTCGAACTTGAGGAACCTTCCGCCCGGAGAGGTGGCCACCGCCTTCATCTCCGCTTCTTCTTCCACCTCCTCCCTCCCCCCGATGGCCCCCCCAAATTTGGGGGCCCCCCGAAACTCGGCATCCTCTCGGAATTCCGTATCTTCTCGAGGTGGACCCCGATCTTCCTCATCCAACAATTCCACG
>NW_009649140.1:12788-13889 GCF_000708025.1 Charadrius vociferus
CCAAATCGCTGGCCTTGGTGGCCCGCGCCGCCGGATGGGGGTGGGGGGGGCGTTCTGGGGGGGGAGGAGCCCCAAAATTAGGAGGTTGCCACCCAAAATTGAGGTTCCCGCCCAAAATTAGGAGGTTCCCACCCAAAATTAGGTGGTTTCCACCCAAAAGATGGAGGTTTCCACCCAAAAGATGGAGGTTTCCTCCCAAATTAGGAGGTTCCTCCCCAAAATACGGAGGTTTCACCCCAAATTAGGCAGTTTCCACCCAAAATGAGGAGGGCTCCACCCAAAATGAGGAGGGCTCAACCCAAGAGGTCTTCACCCAAAATTTGGAGATTCCCACCCCAAATTAGGAGGTTCCCACCCAAAAGATGGAGGTTTCCCCCCAAAATACGGAGGTTTCACCCCAAATTAGGCAGTTTCCACCCAAAATGAGGAGGTCTCCACCCAAAATTAGGTGGTTTCCACCCAAAATACGGAGGTTTCCCCCCAAAATATGGAGGTTTCACCCTAAAATAGGGAGGTTTCACCCCAAATTAGGCAGTTTCCACCCAAAATGCGGAGGTCTCCACCCAAAATGAGGAGGTCTCCACCCAAAATATGGTGGTTTCACCCCAAAATATGGAGGTTTCCACCCAAAATGAAGAGGTTTCCCCCCAAAATACGGAGGTTTCACCCCAAAATACGGAGGTTTCACCCCAAATTAGGCAGTTTCCACCCAAAATGAGGAGGTCTCCACCCAAAATGAGGAGGTCTCCACCCAAAATATGGTGGTTTCACCCCAAAATATGGAGGTTTCCACCCAAAATTACGATGTCCCCTCCCAAAATACGGAGGTTTCCCCCCAAAATACGGAGGTTTCCCCCCAAAATTAGGTGGTTTCCACCCAAAATATGGAGGTTTCCACCCAAAATTACGATGTCCCCTCCCAAAATTAGGAGGTTTCCACCCAAAATACGGAGGTTCCCACCCCAAATATGGAGGTTTCACCCCAAAATAGGCAGTTTCCACCCAAAATTAAGAGGTCTTCACCCAAAATTTGGAGATTCCCACCCCAAATTAGGAGGTTCCCACCCAAAAGATGGAGGTTTCCCCCCAAAATACGGAGGT
>NW_009649141.1:0-532 GCF_000708025.1 Charadrius vociferus
TGGAGTGCAGCTGATATGCAAGGGATCTATTCCACAGAAGTTCCCCAGGCAACATAACCTGCAACCGCAGATGTTGGCAACACCAGGGTAGCTTGACGTGCTGACTAAGAGAAACTGCATGGAGGGTGGAACAAAGTGGAGGCACCGTGGCCAGGCTCTGAGATAATATGGGAACTTGAAGGTACTATGGAACTGATAAGCTGCATATTTGCTACCCTGGGCCAATGGTCTGTCATTTTTTGACAAAATGCTATCCTTTGGGTGAACTTTGCTCATTATAATCTCCTTATAATACCAAAACTCACCTCCATCCCAAAAGCTACCGGCCTTCAAGGTGCGACTATCCCTCACTGAGTTTGCGTTCTGGATTTTTCCTAGTCTATACCTTTAAAAGCAAAGCGAGAAAATTTTACACCGATCATAGCAAAAGTATGTATGACTAGAGTCACTCAAGCTCCACCTGAAAGGTAAAAAATAGTATAGAAGTGGATTAAGAGAGGAGGTATGGGAAACCTTTTGGAAAACAACGGAC
>NW_009649142.1:0-818 GCF_000708025.1 Charadrius vociferus
CGGGGACTCCAGTGATGCTGGGGACACTGGGATGCTGTGGATGCTGGCGACACCAGGGACATGGGGACGCTGGGGACACAGGGATGCTGTAGATGTTGGCGACAGCAGGGACACTGGGGATACCAGGGACATGGGGATGCTGGGGACACTGGTGATGCGGGGGATGCTGGGGACACCAGGGACACAGGGACACGGGGGACATGGGGATGCTGGGGACACTGGTGATGCGGGGGATGCTGGGGACACCAGGGACACAGGGACACGGGGGACATGGGGATGCTGGGGACACTGGTGATGCGGGGGATGCTGGGGACACCAGGGACACAGGGACATGGGGGACATGGGGATGCTGGGGACACTGGTGATGCGGGGGATGCTGGGGACACCAGGGACACAGGGACACCGGGGACATGGGGATGCTGGGGACACTGGTGATGCGGGGGATGCTGGGGACACCAGGGACACAGGGACACCGGGGACATGGGGATGCTGGGGACACTGGTGATGCGGGGGATGCTGGGGACACCAGGGACACAGGGACACCGGGGACATGGGGATGCTGGGGACACTGGTGATGCGGGGGATGCTGGGGACACCAGGGACACAGGGACATGGGGGACATGGGGATGCTGGGGACACTGGTGATGCGGGGGATGCTGGGGACACCAGGGACACAGGGACATGGGGGACATGGGGATGCTGGGGACACTGGTGATGCGGGGGATGCTGGGGACACCAGGGACACAGGGACATGGGGGACATGGGGATGCTGGGGACACTGGTGATGAGGAGATGCTGTGGACGATGGGGACACCAGG
>NW_009649143.1:0-232 GCF_000708025.1 Charadrius vociferus
CTGTCCCCAGCCCCAGGGGCTGATGTCACCCCTTGGTGTCCCTTGTCACCTCTTGGGGACCACTATCACCCCCCCAGGGGCTGGTGTCACCCCTTGGGGACCACTGTCACCCCTCTGGGGGCCAATGTCACCCCTCGGGGACCCCCTGTCACCCTCCTGGGGCCGTTGGCACCCCTCGGGGACCCCCTGTAACCCCCCCGGTCGGTGTCACCCCTCGGGGACCCCCTGTCAC
>NW_009649144.1:0-1154 GCF_000708025.1 Charadrius vociferus
GCCGGGGGATCCACTGGATCGCCGTGTTCCCGTGGGATCCCTGGAGTCCCGCGCTGTCCTCGTACTCGCGCGGGAGCTACGGGGGCCGCGAGGGCTCCCTGAAGCCCCACAACGTCCCCTCTGCTCACGTGGGATCCACTGGATCCCAGCAGCACCGGGCATCCTCGCGGGATCCCTGGAGTCCCACCTCGCCCTGGTCCTGAGGAGGGATCTACAGGGCTCACGCAGGATCCCTGGGGTCCCACTGGACTCCCGATGCTCCCACGGGATCCACTGGGTCCCAGGGACGCACGGGATCCACAGGGATCCCACGGGATCCCTGGAGTCCCCCAGTGCCCCCTATACCAGCAAGGAAGCCACCGGATCCCCCCCACACCCCCCGTGCTCACAAGGGGTCCCATATGGGATCCGCTGGGTCCCCCAGCATCACGTGGGATCCACTGGGCTCCCACGGGATCCCTGGAGTCCCACGGCATCCCCTGCACCTCACGTGGGATCCACTGGGCTCCCCGGAGTCCCACGGCATCCCTTGGGCTCGCACGAGATCCCCGTGGCTCGCGGGGGGTCCACAGGGTCCCGCAGCGTCGCTGTGCTCGCACGGGATCTACCGGGTCCCACTGTGCTCCTGTGGGATCCCTGGGGCTGACACGGGATCTCCCAGATCCCGGGGACACGTGGGATCCACGGGGCTCATACGGAAGCCCCACAACATCCCCGGTACTCGCACAGGGATCTACGGGGCTCACACGGGATCCCTGGAGTCCGACAGCGTCCCTCGGACTCACACGGGATCCAATGGATCCCAGCGGTACACGGGATGACGCAGGATCTCGGGAGTCCCACGGTGGCCCCTGCGCTCGCCGGGGATCCACCGGACCTACGGGGCTCGCACGGGAGCCGGAGCGTCCCACCGCCACCCCCTGCACTCGCACGGGATCCCGGGAATCCCGCGTCGTCCCCGTACTCACACGGGATCCTATGGGAGAGACCCACGGCACGTGCAAGGGATCCGCTCTCTCTCCTCCGGGATCGCCGGAGTCTCACAGCCTTCCCCGGGCTCACAGGGGATCTCTAAGGGCCCCCACGGGATCCAGTGGATCCCAGCGTTCCCAGTGGATCCCAGCACCCCAGCAGCTCCCAGTAGATCCCAGTGG
>NW_009649145.1:0-900 GCF_000708025.1 Charadrius vociferus
TGGGATCCATCCCAGCCCCGCGGGGGGCGTCGCCGAACACAGCCGCGGCCACGGAGGAGGTGGGAAACGTTTATTCTCAGATGTGCATAAGAAATCCTGGCAGTGAGGTGTCTGCAGGGCCAGGGTCCGTACTGGGAGCACTGGGGCCTGTAGTGGGAGTGCTGGGAGCCATACTGGGAGCCTCAGGGTCCATACTGGGAGCACTGGAGCCTGTCGTGGGAGTGCGGGGCGCCGTCCATACTGGGAGCACTGGAGCCTGTAGTGGGAGTGCTGGGAGCAATACTGGGAGCACTGGGAGCCTCAGGGTCCATACTGGGAGCACTGGAGCCTGTAGTGGGAGTGCTGGGAGCCATACTGGGAGCGCTGGGAGCCTCAGGGTCCATACTGGGAGCACTGGGGCCTGTACTGGGAGTGCTGGGAGCACTGGGGGCACGCTCGGTGCACTGGGAGCCTATACTGGGAGCACCATGCCCATACTGGGACGGTGCTCAAGACGGCTGCGGCCTAGGCTGGCATCATACTGGGAGCACCAGTGCTATACTGGGAGCTCTGGGCCCATACTGGGAGTGGGGTGGCCCATACGAGGGTTGTGCTCGAAGCGCTGTGGCTCAGGCTGGCGTAATACTGGGAGCACTGGTGCTCTACTGGGAGTGCTGGGGTCCATACTGGGATCTGACTCAAGACAGCTGTGGCTCAGGCTGGCATCATACTGGGAGCACTGGTGCTATGCTGGGAGCATTTGGTCCCGTACTGGGATCGTACTCAGAGAGCAGTGACGCAGACTGCCGCCATAGTGGGAGCGTTGGGGCCCGTACTGGGAGCACTGGGCCCATACTGGGATTGTGCTTGAAGGTCTGCGGCTCAGGCTGGCATCGTACTGGTCCGTACTGGTCCGTACTG
>NW_009649146.1:0-789 GCF_000708025.1 Charadrius vociferus
GGCCCAGAGGTCCCCGTGTCCCCCCCGTCTCCCCGCGTGTCCCCCACCTCCGCAGATGAGGCAGATGGCGCTGAGCAGCCCCGTCTCGGTGTCGTCCATCTGGAGGGGCAGCAGTTGACCGGCGAAGGCGAAGACCAGGTCGGTGAGGGGCCCGAAGCCGGCGTTGTGCATCTGCGTGCGGTTCGGCGTCAGTCCGTCCGAGAAGGTCATGGTGTCCTGCTCCGGCGTGTACCGCGTGCAGATCCGCAGCATCTGGGGGGTGCAAGGACGGGGGGGGGACTCAGCCTGGTGTCCCCTCCCCGTCCCTGTCCCCGTCCCAGTCCCCGCTCTCACCAGGATGTCGAGGCAGGCGGCTTTGAGGAGGGTGATCTGGTCGGCGATGGTGAGCGTGGTGAAGCCGGGGAGCTGCTTGGCAAACTCCACCGTCTTGATGATGCACTTGGTGGACAACTCGCTGAACTTGTCCCACAGGTCGATGTCCAGAGAGACCCGCTGCTCCGAGCTGTTGTTCTGCAGCGGGAGGTGGGGGGTGGGGACCCGGCAGGGGGGGGGCGGCCGGTACCCCCAGTCCCCCCCGGGACCCCCCGACACTCACCGTAGTGTATTTGCCGAGCTGGCAGAGGGCGGGGAAGGTCTCCTGGTGGGCTTTGCGCACCTTCTCGATGAGCTCCTCCACCTCGGGCGTAATGATGTAGCTCTCCGAGCACTCCGGTTTGGGCACATCCTTCTTCTTCTTGTTCCGGTCATTGCGAACGGCTGTGGGGACAGAAGGGTCAGCGTCACCCCACC
>NW_009649147.1:0-551 GCF_000708025.1 Charadrius vociferus
CCTCAGTGTCCCCAGTGTCCCCAGCACCCCCAGTGTCCCCAGTACCCACAGCGTCCCCAGCATTCCCACTGCCTCCAAGGACCACCGTGTCCCCAGTGACCACTGTGTCCCCAGTACACCCAGTGTCCCCAATACCCCCAGTGACCACCGTGTCCCCAGTACCCACAACGTCCCCAGTGCGCCCAAGGACCACCATGTCGCTGGTACTCACAGCATCCCCAGTGTCCCCAGTGACCACCGTGTCCCCAGTACCCCTGGTGTTTCTAGTGGTCGCAGTGTCCCCGGTACCCCCAGTGCTCCCAGTCTCCATGGTACCCCCAGTTCCCCTGGTGCCCTGAGGTGCCTGCAGTGTCCCCAGTAGCCCCAGTGACCACAGTGTCCCCAGGACCCCTGCTGCCCCAAAGTGCTCCCAGTACCTCTGATGACCATGGTGTCCCCAGTACTCCCAGTGCCCTCAGTGATGGTAGGGACCCCCATCTCTGCCCAGCACAGTCCCAGTGTCCGTGGTACCCCCAATATTGCCAGTACCCCCAGTGCCTCCAGTACCCCCA
>NW_009649148.1:0-217 GCF_000708025.1 Charadrius vociferus
AAGGCGTTGTGGTCGTAGTAACCCGCCCAAGCTCCTCTGGGACGGAGGGATGCGAAAGCCGGGACGCGACGAGCCAACCGGGGCCAGACCTGCTCCTGGAAAAACTCGTAATCCACCGTGAGATCGCCCGGATCCGGCTCTTCCTCCTGGGAAAAAAAAAAAATTAATTAATTGCGGGGAGGTTAAACAGTATAGACTCATAGAATGGTTTGGGTTG
>NW_009649149.1:0-535 GCF_000708025.1 Charadrius vociferus
GGCGGTGGGGGTCTGGGGTGCTCTGTAGGTTGCGGGGAGGATTATTTAGTGTTAAAGGGGGGACTTAAGTTGCTGTATTGGAGATGGGGAAGGCTAGGAGATGGAAATGGGTAGCCTAAGTAACGTAAAATAGCCTAAATAATATAAAGTGGCCTAAATAATGGGGGGTGCTCTAAATAAATGGGGGTGCCCCTCCTCTCTGACTGCCATTTGAGTCCCCCTCGGTCCCAATTTTGGGGCTTAACTGAGCCCCTCTGGGAGCTGTGTTGCCTCAGCCGAGTCGTGTGGAAAAATCGGGTGTTCCCCCCCAAAATTAGAGGGTTCCACATCCCTGTTCTGTGTGTGTGTCCCTCAGCTGATGGGGTGAACACCCCCCCCCAAAAATCTCCATGGGGTGTCTTCTCCTTCTTCCACCCCCCACGATCCACCCTCCTGGGCAAGAGACCCCCAATACCCCCTCCCCAAAAACCATACCCCCATCCCACCCATGCTTTTATTTTTTTTTTTTTTTTAAACAAACAAAAAAAAAAAAGAG
>NW_009649149.1:2042-2481 GCF_000708025.1 Charadrius vociferus
GTTGGGAAGAACCTCTTCATGCCTCAAAAAAATGGGTCAGGTTGTGGGGAAACCTCCCCCAAAATCGGGTCAGGGAGTGGGGAGACCCTCCCAGCAGCCCAAAAAGAGGGTCGAGGAGTGGGGAGAGCCCCCAAAATTGGGGTTACAGTGTGAGGAGACCGCTCCCAGCCCCCCCAAAAAGGGGATCAGGCAGTGGGAAGACCCCCTCCAGCCCCCCAAAAATGGATCACAGATTGGGAGACCCCCTTCAGGCCCCCAAAAAGGGATCAGGGTGTGGGGAGAGCCCCCCAAAAAGGGGTCAGGGAGTGGGGAGACACATCCAGCAGCCCCCAAAAGAGGGTCAAGGGGTGGTGATACCCCCCCAAAAGTGGGGTCAGGGGGTGGGGAGACCCCCCCCAAACCTCCTAAAACAGGTCAGGGTGTGGGGAGACCCCCCAAA
>NW_009649150.1:0-272 GCF_000708025.1 Charadrius vociferus
TTCCACCCCAAAATGGCCACCGGGACCTCGAAATTGGGAAGTTCCACCCCAAAATGGCCAACGGAACCCCAAAATGGCCACCGGGAGCCCAAAAATGGGATGTTCCACCCCAAAATGGGCACTGGAAGCAGAAAATTGGGATGGTGGAACCCAAAATGGGCCCCGGAACCCCAAAATCCTGTTTTTTCACCCCAAAATTAAGCTCTGCCCCAAAATCACCGCATTGCACCCCAAAATTGCCCCCTGAACCCCAAAATCCTCCTTTTTCGCCC
>NW_009649151.1:0-789 GCF_000708025.1 Charadrius vociferus
CGCCTCCCCCCGCCGGCTGCGGGGGGACGGCGGCAGCGCCACGCGGGAGCTCCTTTTCCAGGCCTCCGCGCCCCCCGTGGGCTTCGGCACCTTCACGGTCTCCCGGCTGAGCCGCGGGGACCCCCCCGCGCCCCCCACCCGGATCCCGGTGCTGTCGCAGCCTCTGGAGATCCAGAATGAGGTACGGTCCCACTGCGGGGGGATGCGTTCCCTTCTCAAGCGCTGGGCACCGGGCGGATGCAATTTGGGGTCTTTCCCCATGGGATCCTGTGGGGAGGGGAAACCATGACCCGAAGTGTCCCCCCGGTGGAGTTGCAGCTCTGTTGGCCCAGTTAAACCAGTCCTGGGGTGATGGGAAGAGCTGGGGGGTGTGGGATGGGGTTGAGCGGGGATGGGGCAGAGGCTTCACCCACCACCGTCCGGCCGCGCAGCACCTCCGGGTCCTCTTCGACCCCCTCACCGGGCACCTGAAGGAGATCCAGAACCTGGACAAGAGCATCTCGCTGCCCGTCTTCCAGAGCTTCTACTGGTGAGTGCTGGTGAGACCTTAGACACCCGGGTCCTTCATGCAGGACCTTCCTCCTCCTCCTCTCCCTCTCCTCCTCTCGCCCCAGGTACAACGCCAGCGTCGGCAACGATGAGAGCTCCCAGGCCTCGGGCGCCTACATCTTCCGCCCCAACAGCTCCCAGCCCATCCCCGTCTCCAGCTCCAAGCGGGTCTCCACGTACCTGGTGAAGGTGGGTGGTGGGGACACGGTGTCCCCGGGGGTGTCCCGGGGCCGGGGGTGT
>NW_009649151.1:2580-2883 GCF_000708025.1 Charadrius vociferus
CGACCCACCTCCTTGAAGCGTTTGCAGGGGAAGTTTTTCAGGCTGGCGCCGTCGTCCGTCCGCTCCGTCCGTTTGTTCTGGTGTCGTTTCCGCTTCTCCTGGAGGGAGGGAGAGATGCCGCCCCTGGGGAGGGGTGGGGGGTGAGTGGGGCAGAGACATCCGCCCCCCAAAAAAGACAGAACAAGGCACTTTTCCCTTCCCTCCCCCTGCTTTTTTTGGGGTCTTTATCCTCTGTCCTGGTAAAACACAGGTGGGGGTGGTGCTCTTTGAGAAGGGTTGAGGGTGGCTGCTGGAAGCCCAACC
>NW_009649152.1:0-459 GCF_000708025.1 Charadrius vociferus
GTGAGGAGCGTTAGAATGCAAGGGGGTATATTTTGTGTCAATTTATTTTCCACAGTAACGTGACAGCCTTGTTGCGTTTTGTATTTTGCATTGTACCGCCGTTTATGTCTTTTGACGGTTGTATTTGTCTGTATTGTGTTTAGGCCCTTGTATTTCGGGGCGTTTTATTTTACAGTTTTGTATTACTGCTATGTCTTTTGGGCTTTGTAGTTTCCGTCGTATTGTCTCGTTCCTGCTTCGTCTGTCATCCTAGACTGTTCGGGATCGCGTTGCTCGCATTGCGTTTCGTTTTGCAGCATTCCAGGCTGTGTTGCGGTTGTTTCGTGTAAGGTTCTGGTTTTGAACGTTTATTACGTTGTTTGGCTCGGTTTGCGTTGCAGTATTTTGCCTTTTTTTTTTTGCAACTGTTGTCCGAGTGTTGTAGTATAGTATTTTGTTTTGTGTTTTATCTTATATTGT
>NW_009649153.1:0-221 GCF_000708025.1 Charadrius vociferus
CACAGAAAGGCTGCTCAGCTGCCCCTACCGCACTTCCTTGCAACCAGTGTCCCCCGTATAGAACTGTAGGACAATACATTTTTTTATATTTCCTATGAAACAGCAGGGTGCATCTCTTCTGATGTGACCTCTCAGGTGACCGCACGTGAACCGTTATTCAAGCGGTTGGGCGATGCAGGTCCTCTGCTTGGAAATGGCTACGCAGGCATCTCATCCTTCTC
>NW_009649154.1:0-447 GCF_000708025.1 Charadrius vociferus
TTTTTTTTTTTTTACACTCTGAAGCAGTTTTTCTATTCTTGCTGAGTCCTATTGAATGCCATAAATCTTAATTAAAGATGTAATTTTTTTTTTCTTTATGAAATCTGTGCTGGAAAGAACATTTCTTATTTTTAGGACTAGCACTGCGTGCAGGCTCATAAAACAAACAAGACTTTTACACTTGCAGGGTTTCAAAACCAGTTATTGCTGCCATCATGTCGAATTGGTTCCATAATTATTATTATTGTTGGGTTTGGTGTTTTTATGATTTTTAGTAAAGCCTGAGCTTTACATTTTCTATGCATAAGAGATCATGAGAAAAATAATAACATGCACAATGTGCATATCCGTATGGAAAATGGATGGAGGCTTATAGAAGTATATCCATCAGCACAGGGATTTGTTTTTAATATAGTCATTATAAGGTGTTGTGATTTTTTGTTGGTG
>NW_009649155.1:0-309 GCF_000708025.1 Charadrius vociferus
CCGTGACCTCAACCCACCGACCTCCATGGCCCCACCAGGTCGCGGTGGTCATCCACACTCCATCTCCAGCCCCACCAGACCCCGGTGGTCACCTCTACCTACAGTCCCACCGGTTCACGGTGGTCACTCCTACCTACAGCCCCACCGGATGATCACAGTCACCTCAACTCCTACAACCCCACCAGACTGTGGTGGTCACCCCCACCTACATCCCCACCAGACCATGATGGTGGATCCCAACTCCTACAGCCCCACCCCACCGTATTGGTCACCCCCACCTACATCCCCACCAGACCATGGTGGCCCCCA
>NW_009649155.1:15172-15465 GCF_000708025.1 Charadrius vociferus
CCCACCCTTGGGTCCCCTCCATGCCCCCCTTGTGCCACCCCCATGCCACCCCCTGGAGATGTTGCCCCCCCTGCCCGCCCCCCACCTGCTCCAGCCGAAGAAGGGGGGGATGGCGACGCCGAGGCCGATGACCCAGGTGGCCACCACCACCATCATGGCGTGCTTGGAGTTGAAGCGGAAGTTGCCGAAGGGTTTGCAGATGACGATGTAGCGCTCGAAAGCCAGGAAGGCCAAGGACCACCCCGTCACCAGCCCTGGGCGGGAGGGGACAGACACACCACCGCGACCTCAAC
>NW_009649156.1:0-683 GCF_000708025.1 Charadrius vociferus
TAAACTTGTCAGTCAAGATGGGCATCTCCAGAATCAAACCTACAACTCATGAAACTAGCTCGTACTCTCCAAAAATTTACATTGAGATCTTCTTGCCTAATAGGAATCTGGATATATGCCTCCTGATTCTTTAAGATAAAAACATAGAACCATAGCAAGAAATAGCACATTACGCAGCATATGGGTTCCTTCACTGTGGAATAAAGCAGTTGTATCACTGAAAAGAACAACAGGTGATCCAACAGAGATTAACTGCAGGCAATGCCAAAATAATGGTGGAAAAAGAAATATAAGTAAAAATGCAATGGCGTGATTAGTTTCCAGATTTCTGTTCTGATATACTTCGGATATACTTAAAATTTCCTCATGTAAGATTTTAACTTGTATTTACCATCATCATCTACTAGGTTATTTGCATGAATAAAAAACTTATTTTAATATAAATTTTATTAATTATTTTGAGTCACTGAATCATGGCTTTGTCACTGGATGGAGATTATTGCAATCATCTCATCTCCTTTAACCTTTTCTTCTAATGATCTGTTGCAATCAAAAGTTTGATATAGCTGTGCTTCACTGAATATCTGTCTTCTAAGTCATAGACATTGCATAAAAGGAAATTCTATAGCAAAGCAGTAGCTGTTTTTAACAGTGTAATGATTAGACATGAAACAGACATTAAA
>NW_009649157.1:0-561 GCF_000708025.1 Charadrius vociferus
ACAGGTTTCTTTTCTGGCCCCTTTGGTGTAGAAGTAATGGGTGTGCTTTGGGGTTTTTTGGCTGCGGCCATTGTGAAAAAGGCAAAAGGTCATTATGAGGATGAAGTCAAGAGCATGAAGCCCGGAGCCCCAAGGTTTGTGTGGTGATGAAAGTGCTTCCAGGTGACAGTGAGGACAAGGCACAGGTTTCTGTTCTGGCCCCTTTGTTGTGGGAGCAATGCCTGAAAGTTGGGTATTTCTGGCCCCGACCATTGGGAAAATGGCAATAGGTGGTTTTGAGGCTGAAGTCAGGAGGAAAGCCCTGAGCCCTGATGTTTGTGGGGCAATGAAAGCGCTTCCTGGTCACAGTGACGACAAGGAAGAGGTTTATGTGCTGGGAATTTTTATGTGGGAGCAATGACTGGACGTTGGGTATATTTGACCCAGGCCATTGGGAAAATGGGAAAAGGTGGTTTTGAGGCTGAAGTCAAGAGGAAAGCCTGGAACCCCAACGCTTGTGGGGCGATGAAAGCGCTTCCAGGGACAATGAGATCTAGGCACAACTTTCTGTGCTGGCCCCTT
>NW_009649158.1:0-1542 GCF_000708025.1 Charadrius vociferus
GGCAACGGAGACCATGGTTGGGTGGAACGGAGACCATGGTCGGGTGGAGGACCACAGTTGGGTGCAATGGAGACCACGGTTGGGTGGAGGACCACCAAGACCACCTTGACAAGAGCCCCACCACCCCCCTCCCCTCCCACGGCCCCTCCAGAAGCTCCTCACCATCTCCACCGCCTCTCACCTGAGGTTGGAGGACCACCTTCAACGGCACCGTCAACCTCTGTCCGGCGCCTCCCACCACCTGCGGCACAGAAGACACCGCCACCGGAGTCGTTTGACCGCCACCTCCACCACCGCCGGTGGTGGGTTGTTGGAGAAGTTGGATCTTCTGAGGACCTCCCGCTTGACCGCTTGGAGGTTGTTGAACTTGAAGTTGGATGGTGACCACCTTAGCGGGTTGTCCCGTCGTCCCTTTGGCTTGACCGAGGGCGGCCAACTGGTTGCCCTGGAGGACAATCTTGCCCGGTAAACTGCCCAAGACCACGTGACGTTGACCGGGCGGAGCGTTCCCACCAGGAGGTTGTTGGAGGACCAAAGTGATGCGTTTGGATTCGCCCTATAGGAGAGGAGGAGGAGGGGTCAGCCTCACCGGGGGACCTCTGAGGACCTCTGGAGAAGCCAGGTGGGGTGGGGGATCTCAGGGAGCTTCAGGAAGTCGCTGCGGGGAGGCGAGGTCAACCTGGTGGATCTCAAGAGCTTCTGAGGAACCCACCGTGGGGAGGTGAACCTCAATCCTGGATCTCAGGGACTTTGGGGACACCACAGTTGGGAGGTGACCTCAATCCTGGATCTCAAGGACTTTGGGGACACCACCGTTGGGAGGTGACCCCCTTCTGAGGCACCCACCGTGGGGAGGTGAACCTCAATCCTGGATCTCAGGGACTTTGGGGACACCACCGTTGGGAGGTGACCCCAACCTTGAGGACCACCACCACCCCACCATGACACCCCCAACCCATGGAGACGACCTTGAAGACCACCGCCGCCCCATCCTGGAGACCCCAACCCCAAAGACCCCAACCCACGGAGATGACCCCAACCTTGAGGACCACCACCACCCCACCACGACACCCTCAACCCCGAAGACCTCAACCCACAGAGATGACCACCACCACCCCACCATGACACCCTCAACCCCGAAGACCTCAACCCACGGAGATAATCTTGACCTTGAGGACCACCACTGACCCATCCTGGAGACCCCAACCCCAAAGACCCAAACCCATGGAGATGACCCCAACCTTGAAGACCATCACCACCCCACCATGACACCCTCAACCCATGGAGATGACCTTGAAGACCACCGCCGACCCATCCTGGAGACCCCAACCCCATGGACCGCCCTGAAGACCCCAAACCCAAAGACCTCAACCCACGGAGATGACCCCAACCTTGAGGACCACCACCACCCCACCGTGACACCCTCAACCCCTGGAGATGACCACCACCACCCCACCATGACACCCTCAACCCACGGAGATGACCCCAACCTTGAGGACCACCACCACCCCACCGTGACACCCTCAACCCACGGAGATGACC
>NW_009649158.1:2716-3108 GCF_000708025.1 Charadrius vociferus
GACCCCAGTAAGGGGGGAACTGGGAGAACCAGTAAGGGGGGACTGGGGGCACTGGGACCCCAGTAAGGAGGAAACTGGGGGCCAGTAAGAGGGGAACTGGGGGATACTGGGACCCCAGTAAGGGGGGAACAGGGGTGCCCAGTTAGAGGTGAACTGGGGGCACTGGGACCCCCAGTAAGAGCGGAACTGGGGACACTAGGATCCCCAGTAAGGGGAGAACTGGGGGATACTGGGATCCCAGTAAAAGGGGAACTGGGGTTCCCAGTAAGAGAGGAACTGGGGGGCACTGGGATGCCCTTTAAGAAAGGAACAAGGGGAACTGGGACACCAGTAAGGGGGTAACTGGGACACCCAGTTTCAGGGCTTGGAGGGGAGCACTGGGCCTCCCAGTA
>NW_009649159.1:0-488 GCF_000708025.1 Charadrius vociferus
TTGCACTGTTTTGCTGCCAAAATTTTTAACCGTCGCCGAAGCTTGTCTGTCGGAATCGAACGAAGCTCCAGCTTGAAGCCTGCTTCGTCAGAAGAAAAAACTTCAGAAGAAAAAGTATTTAATTCCCACAAATTCAGAATTAAATGGCCAGAGTGCGTTCTACCGCCAGGGTTGAGCGTGAGGGGGACGAAACTGAAGCTTCGGAGACTGTCCCTATCTCCGAAGCCATGCAACGATCCGGGCTAGTGACTTCGGAAAAGATTCCTATTGATGATGCAGAACAAGCAATCGCTGAAGCAGAGGAAGAAGATATTGAGGAAACTGATCCCGAAGATGATTATCGCATTGCCATGCCAAGCAAGCCCAGCCACTTGGACTTCGGGAAATCTACTGTTTCGAAGGCTGATCTCTCCAAGATGGTAAAGTCAGGCTATTTTACTGAAAATCAAAAGAAGCTATTACGCTTCGGGGGAGAAGAGACTACCCCA
>NW_009649160.1:0-2676 GCF_000708025.1 Charadrius vociferus
AGTGTGTCCTGGGGACATACAGGGCATCGCGAGAGCCATATGGGGCATCTTTGGGCTGTATAGGGTATCCTGGGGCCGTACAGGGCATGAGGAGCTCTACAGGGCATCTCTGGGCCGTATAGTGCATCTTGGGGATGTATAGGGCATCCCAAGGGCTGTAAGGGGTGTCTCTGTGCCGTATGGGGCATAGCAGGGGCTGCGTGGGTTGTCTCTGGGCCATATAGGGCATCCCAGGGGCTGTATAGGGCATGGCAAGGGCAATGCCCATGTATGGGGCATCTCTGGGCCGTATAGAGGGTCTGTGGGCTGTGCGGGGTGTCTCTGACCCCTATAGAGCATCGTGGGGCTGTATAGGGCATTGCAGGAGCCATATAAGGGATTGTAAAGGCTGTACAGGGCATCTCTGTGCCATATAGAGTGTCCGGGGGCGGTATGGGGCATCCTAGGGGCTGTGTGGGGTGTCTCTGGGCCCTATAGAGCATCCTGGGGCTGCATAGGGCATCCTGGGGCCATATAGGATCCGGTAAGGGCTGTATGGGGCATCTCTAGGCGGGATAGAGCATCCGGGGGCCGTATGGGTCAGCGCAGGGACTATGTGGGGTGTCGCTGGGCCCTATAGAGCATCCTGGGGCTGCATAGGGCATCCTGGGGCCATATAGGATCCGGTAAGGGCTGTATGGGGCATCTCTAGGCGGGATAGAGCATCCGGGGGCCGTATGGGTCAGCGCAGGGACTATGTGGGGTGTCGCTGGGCCCTATAGAGCATCCTGGGGCTGCATAGGGCATCCTGGGGCCATATAGGATCCGGTAAGGGCTGTATGGGGCATCTCTAGGCGGGATAGAGCATCCGGGGGCCGTATGGGTCAGCGCAGGGACTATGTGGGGTGTCGCTGGGCCCTATAGAGCATCCTGGGGCTGCATAGGGCATCCTGGGGCCATATAGGATCCGGTAAGGGCTGTATGGGGCATCTCTAGGCGGGATAGAGCATCCGGGGGCCGTATGGGTCAGCGCAGGGACTATGTGGGGTGTCGCTGGGCCCTATAGAGCATCCTGGGGCTGCATAGGGCATCCTGGGGCCATATAGGATCCGGTAAGGGCTGTATGGGGCATCTCTAGGCGGGATAGAGCATCCGGGGGCCGTATGGGTCAGCGCAGGGACTATGTGGGGTGTCGCTGGGCCCTATAGAGCATCCTGGGGCTGCATAGGGCATCCTGGGGCCATATAGGATCCGGTAAGGGCTGTATGGGGCATCTCTAGGCGGGATAGAGCATCCGGGGGCCGTATGGGTCAGCGCAGGGACTATGTGGGGTGTCGCTGGGCCCTATAGAGCATCCTGGGGCTGCATAGGGCATCCTGGGGCCATATAGGATCCGGTAAGGGCTGTATGGGGCATCTCTAGGCGGGATAGAGCATCCGGGGGCCGTATGGGTCAGCGCAGGGACTATGTGGGGTGTCGCTGGGCCCTATAGAGCATCCTGGGGCTGCATAGGGCATCCTGGGGCCATATAGGATCCGGTAAGGGCTGTATGGGGCATCTCTAGGCGGGATAGAGCATCCGGGGGCCGTATGGGTCAGCGCAGGGACTATGTGGGGTGTCGCTGGGCCCTATAGAGCATCCTGGGGCTGCATAGGGCATCCTGGGGCCATATAGGATCCGGTAAGGGCTGTATGGGGCATCTCTAGGCGGGATAGAGCATCCGGGGGCCGTATGGGTCAGCGCAGGGACTATGTGGGGTGTCGCTGGGCCCTATAGAGCATCCTGGGGCTGCATAGGGCATCCTGGGGCCATATAGGATCCGGTAAGGGCTGTATGGGGCATCTCTAGGCGGGATAGAGCATCCGGGGGCCGTATGGGTCAGCGCAGGGACTATGTGGGGTGTCGCTGGGCCCTATAGAGCATCCTGGGGCTGCATAGGGCATCCTGGGGCCATATAGGATCCGGTAAGGGCTGTATGGGGCATCTCTAGGCGGGATAGAGCATCCGGGGGCCGTATGGGTCAGCGCAGGGACTATGTGGGGTGTCGCTGGGCCCTATAGAGCATCCTGGGGCTGCATAGGGCATCCTGGGGCCATATAGGATCCGGTAAGGGCTGTATGGGGCATCTCTAGGCGGGATAGAGCATCCGGGGGCCGTATGGGTCAGCGCAGGGACTATGTGGGGTGTCGCTGGGCCCTATAGAGCATCCTGGGGCTGCATAGGGCATCCTGGGGCCATATAGGATCCGGTAAGGGCTGTATGGGGCATCTCTAGGCGGGATAGAGCATCCGGGGGCCGTATGGGTCAGCGCAGGGACTATGTGGGGTGTCGCTGGGCCCTATAGAGCATCCTGGGGCTGCATAGGGCATCCTGGGGCCATATAGGATCCGGTAAGGGCTGTATGGGGCATCTCTAGGCGGGATAGAGCATCCGGGGGCCGTATGGGTCAGCGCAGGGACTATGTGGGGTGTCGCTGGGCCCTATAGAGCATCCTGGGGCTGCATAGGGCATCCTGGGGCCATATAGGATCCGGTAAGGGCTGTATGGGGCATCTCTAGGCGGGATAGAGCATCCGGGGGCCGTATGGGTCAGCGCAGGGACTATGTGGGGTGTCGCTGGGCCCTATAGAGCATCCTGGGGCCGCATAGGGCATCCTGGGGCCATATAGGATCCGGTAAGGGCTGTATGGGGCATCTC
>NW_009649161.1:0-2535 GCF_000708025.1 Charadrius vociferus
TGCCTCTCTCTTCTGCTTGTCAAAAGGAGAGGAGGAGGTGAGGCTGGTGGCTGGGCTGGAGGTGGGAGGAGTAGAAAGAGGAGGTGGAAAGAGAGCATTAATGGAGGCAAGCTGTTTTTTCCCCTCCCTCAAAGGCCCTTGTGACTTTGCTGTGTGACATGCGGGAAGATCTTTAAGGGCTGGCCGCAGGTGAGGCTGGCAGGGTGGCAGTGGGTGGTAGCTTGTGCTCTGGCTTGCTGGAAGAGACTTCTTCGACCTGGGGCATAGAGATGCTTTTGGCCCATGGTGTCATGTGAGTTCTTCTCAGAACTTTCTCCCCTCCTGGCATGTTCTGCCCTGGACAGGAAGAGGGAAAAGTCTTTCTTGAAAAGTCTGTTAGCTGGGAAGTGTTCATACTTGAGTCCAGCAATGGGAGAAGGCTAATGTTTCCCGATGGGGGAAACCACATACTGTGCATTGCAGAATTGCAGGAACGTTCAGGAACCAGGACAGATTGACTGGTCATACAAACTGTCCCCTGAGCCTTGTGAAAGGGAAGCTTTATATCTTTGGAGATATTTAGGCTGTGGCAGAGGTTTCTCCTCTGAAGCCAAATGATTCCTTCTGAGTAATGTCGGGAGGGAAATTCACACCAGAGTGGTTGGTGCTGAGCAGGTTGCTGCCTGCTTTTAGACAGTGTGGGATTTAAACTACAATGGGCTATAAAGTGACGTGATGTATGAGCCCTAGCAGCCACGACTGGTGTAGTGGGAAGAGTTGCTTTTGAGAAAATCAAGAGAGCCGGGAAAAAAGAGGGGAAACCTGTCTCTATATAGCACAGGGTTGTTCCTCCCCCTCCAATCCCCTCCACCCCTCTCTTCCTTTTTCTTTTCTTATCACTGTGCTCAAGGGCAGCGTCTCAGTGTGTCTGCTGGTATCTGTGTCCTGCCTTACTCTTCTTTCATTGCTTGTCTGACCGGGATTCAACTACAGGAGCTTGCCCCAGTGGAAAAGCTTTAGTGAGAAGGGACTCGCTCTGGTTTTGCCTAAAAGCCCACATGACTTGCACCCCCACCAGGCAGGTGGTTCCTCTTCTGGAGAGGACTTGTTCTTTTGCACTGTCATTTTGCTGCTTACTATCATCTAGATGCCTTCACTGTGGAGTTCCTCTTCCTCCTTCTCGTGAGGAGCACTAGGATCACTATTGCCAGGGTCTTGCTGGTCACGATACCAAGGACAAGCCAAAGGATGATCTGCAACCTAGAAAAGAAAAAACAATATAAAAAGCCCAAACCAAAGCAAATCAAAAAACCCACAAGGGCAGCGGAATGGATCCAGAGAGATGGAGGAGTTACCCAACAGGTGTGAGGATTTCATAGAACACAAGTGCTTTTTCATCCGTAGGGGGAATCCAGCAGGAATTTAAGGGAGACTCCAAAAGAGTTTAAAAAGAAGGTGAATCTGTCCCAAGCATTGTTCTACAGGTGTCAGTTTAGCACGATGGAAGACTTAGTTAGCTCTGCAAACCATGGGGCATTTGGGTACTGCAGATTGCTTTTGAGATATCTTCTCCACATAGAAAAGTCCTGGAAGGAGCAAATTTAACAGTTCATGTCAATGAAGACAGTGAAAGGGGAAGAGTGTCCATCTTTTTACACAGCATGTAAGATGGGTGAAGACTCACTGCTCAACAGTACCGTCATGCAAGGAGGATGGAAGAAGATATCAGCCATGCCATAAATAAAGCAAACCAGCTACAGATCCTCCTGCTTCCGAGGCCTGGGCTCCCAGTAAGGATCCTGTGATTTTTCTTTTACCACTTTGAATTTATTATGTTTCAGATTTTTGGTTTTGTTATTTCCCCTTTGTTTTCATCTTTGGAGAAGGCACAGATATACCCAGCCAAATCCCGCATCTCGAGATATTTTGGGATTGGATCTTTGCAACCATGGGCATTTCTTTAGCCACGAGTGGTGAAATCCCAGTTTTTCTGTTCTTTTCTGCTTGCTACTTTGAAGTCTGAGAAATGTTTTCTCTTTGCCCCATGACATCACAGCTTCATAGTCACTTTTTGGTGAAGGACTTTTTCAAGTAGTTTTGCAAGTGTGAGATAAATTAGATGAGCAAATTCTCTTTTCCTCGATTACTGATAAAGGACAGGAAGTCTTTTGTCACCTAGGGAAGGAGAGGACAGAACCTGCCCTTTTCTACCCTCGAGTGTTCTGTCTGGCTTGTGGAGCCCCTTTCACCTGGCAGCAAGGTACAGCTCACTGGTGTCGTATTATTTCTTGCTCATTACTGCTAGTTGTTTGAGTGGAGGTAGAGGGAATCATTAGAGAAGTGGAAGAAAAGATGTTTGGTGCTTCACCTGCAAGTAGTATACATTGAGAGAAAGGATTGACCTGTGTCGGGACAGGAGACAAAGCAAAACAGTGAAGTGTGTGGCTGCGGAGGTGGTGTATTGACAGCAGTGTCTCTACAGGCACAACTGAAGTGATTTTAAGTACAGGAGAAACAATACGAGAGAATAATAACTCTTGTCTGTGTTGAAGCTCG
>NW_009649162.1:0-7823 GCF_000708025.1 Charadrius vociferus
GGCTAAGCGCCCTTCCCTTCTGCCTAGGTGGATTTCAGCTTCAGACTTTTTTTTTTTTAATTTTTAAGGGATTTAAATTTAAGTTTAATCTTTTGGCTTTCTAAAGGTCTGAGGTGCATTTGTGGTTCCTCAGTACTGGCAAAATCAGAAATAGGGCTTTTCTAGTTTGGTTGACAGTGCTGAGACTTTTTTTTATTTTCCTTTTTGCTTGCACTTGATTCTGTTTGCAAGCAATGAGGAATCACAGGAGTACACATGGTGAGGGTTTCTTGGCTGATTACATTTAAGCTAGGAATTCATGGTGAAAATAAAGCTAAAGGATGATAAATAAAAGATGCAATCTGATCTAGGACACTCAGTATGGGCTTGGCTTTGCTTGCTTTCAGTGGTGGAATAGGCCTCAATGAGTAGTTGTGAAAGAAAAAAAAAGTAACTTTTTGCATGGCTTCACAAGGGGAGTAATGTTGGCAAGGGTCAATGTGAAGAAAGAAAATATGCATAAATACAACTAAAGTGTTGACTGCTGCTTCTCGACCCCTTAACTGCATTCCAAACAAATGCTGTACCTACTGCTGAAAATACCTGTGGTTGTGTTTGTTTGCTTGGGTCCTTTTTTAAACTTATGTTAGTCTCCTTTGGAAGGCTGCACAAAAATAGTTGTAGAAGCTGGTGATATGAAACATATCAATTGTATTGTTATTAAAGGCATTGTCCAAATGACTCTTAAACACTGACAAGCATGGAGCATTGTTTCTCCTGTATTTAGCATTGGTGCACCCCACCTTGAGCACTGTGTGCAGTTCTGGGCCCCACAATTTAAGAAGCATGTTAAGGTCCTTGAATGCCTCCAGAGGAGGGTAACAAAGGTGGTGAAAGGGCTGGATGGCGTGTCCTATGAGGAGCAGCTAAGGAGTTTGGGTTTGTCTAGTTTGGAGAAAAGGAGGCTGAGGGGTGACCTCATTGGTCTCTACAGCTTCCTGAGGAGGGGAAGTGGAGAGGGAGGTGCTGAGCTCTTCTCTCTGGGATCCAGGGACAGGACGTGTGGTTCAGAGCTGTGCTGGGGAGGTTTAGACTGGACGTTAGGAAACATTTCTTTACCGAGATGGTGGTCAAACACTGGAAGGGGCTTCCTAGAGAGGTGGTCGATGCCCCAAGGCTGTCAGTGTTTGAGGCATTTGGACAATGCCTTTAACATGCTTTAATTTATGGTCAGCCCTGAAGTGGTCAGGCAGTTGGACTAGGTGATCGTTGTAGGTCCCTTCCAATCTAACTGTTCTGTTCTATTCTAGTCTATTCTGACAGAGGCCTAGCGAGGGAGTCATGGAGCACTTGGATAGGCTGGGTCCTGGTGTAGGAAAGTTCTTGTGTAATTTGGATAGGTAGCTGTGTCATTAGGGCTGGTAAAGGCTCTTGCTGGTGAGATAGTCCTTGTGAAGCAGAAAGGTGCAACTGTGAAAGCAAATTTAACTGGAGTGAGTTATATTGGGTGGAGAATGGAATTGGTTCCATATAATATGGTTGAATATGTAGCATTGAGGAAAGCTTAATGTTGAGTTTGTGTAAGTGCATGTTTAGTGACTGTATAAATGTGAACTTATGTTCTTTGCAGTAGTAATGGAAACTCTGTAAATGTTTACTATTGTACTATGGAAAAGTGCAGTTATTGGACAAAGTACACTTTACGTATCAATTCTAACAGCCTTACTTGTAAGGCTAAGTATTACTATAAATAGGGAATGCAGGATTTGATTTCTGAGGGAGACATAAATTTCAGTTCAGTGGTGATTAAATGGAACAATTTACTTCTGAATTTTATGGGCTTTTTTTCAGTCTAGTCCTGAATAAACATTCAGACAACTTTATCATGGCAACTCATTTCAAGTGAAAGAATTTCAAAAACTTGTGTCTATGCTCTGCTAAAAAACTTCATGCGATCTTGCTTCATGCCCCCCAACTTCATCTCATGTGTGTAATGAAAAAAAAAATCCTAAATAAAAGGAAGATAACATATTAATGATGTGCACAAATAATATTCAAGCAGTAAAGCACAAATAATAATAAGCAGTGAAATTGTCCACTAGCCTATTTTGAAGTTGAATTATGTTGTCCTAGCATAATAATTAGCATCACTTAATTTTGAAAGATTTTTCTCCAAAGTTGGCTTCAAAATTCCATTTGCATCTAACTTATGTTTTTATAGCCTTTTTGTGTTTCAATCAGACATGAAGGGTTTTCTTTTTTTAGTTTATTAAAAAAAAAAAAAAAAGAATGCAGGCTCCTAAAGCAAACTTTTTCAACTGTATAAAACAGAGCTTTTCTTCTATACATGTTTTTAATTTATTTCAAACCAAGTATTTTTAGTAAAAGTTACAGTCTAAACATGAAAGCACTTTGTGAGTAAATACAACAATCTGGAAGGAAAATTAGAAATTGACTGTGTTTCACTTGGCCAAATTGGTTAATATGCCAGGATTGAACAGACAGTTAGATGGTGAAGTGTATATTTGGTTTCTGAGGTTAGGCCTGAATTAGTATACAATACTGTATTGTTGTCACAGCTGTGGCTGTCAAGGTTAGGAAGAGGTGTGATCCCTCAAAAGCACAGTTGACCTGGTGAGAGCCCTTAATGCAGCTATTCTAGGAGAAGAAAAAAAACCCAACAAACCAGACCCTGTGCCTCTGCTGGTATGATTCTTGCTTGGGGAAAGATGGAGACTGCCTTTGCTGTAGTGCTGTAAAGCTCAGCTTTGCTGCTGTAGCTGCATCCACATTAGAAGCACTTGAAGTGTTTTTTTTGCTATATTATAGAAGTACTCCTAGAGTATTCTTGTCTGTCTGTAATTTGAGGTCAGCTTGTCTTTGCTGCATAGACCCTGCTTGCTCATACAGGCCTGCCTTTAAGGCGTTGCAGTTCTTTCCACAGCAGCATAAGGCTTTGTAATCATGGTAGTCATGCCTCTTGGGTATGAATGGCAAGGTCGTGAGTTGGAGGGAAGAAACTCCTAGGGAAGGAAAACTAATGTAAAGAATTAATTGACCGGCACTTAGCTCTAGAATTTAATGTTAATATTGTGAGCTAAAAAACTGCCTTGTCTGTGGAAGAGGGTTCAGCCGAACAGCATCATCAGTATGGAGCTTCAGACTTGTTTTTCTGAAGCCCCTCTGTGAAATGTAATCAGAGTGATGTAACCAAAATACTTTTTAAAGAAAAACAAAGTAAAATTTCTCAAGTGGAAAATAATGGTTGGGAGCTCCCTAGATGTTTCTTTACAGAATCACAGCATGGTCAGGGTTGGAAGGGACCTCTGGAGATCATCTAGTCAAATCCCCCCACCAGAGCAGGGTCACCTACAACAGGTTGCACAGGACAGCGTCCAGGCGGGTTTTGAATGTCTCCAGAGTGGGAGACTCCACAACCTCTCTGGGCACCCTGTTCCAGTGCTCTACTACCCTCAAGGGAAAGAAGTTCCTCCTCATGTTAAGATGGAATTTCCTATGTTCAAGTTTGTGCCCGTTACCCCTCGTCCTATCACTGGGCACCACTGAAAAAAGACTGCTCCCATCCCCCTGGCATCTTCCCTTTAAGTATTTGTAAGCATTAATAAGATTCCCCCCTCAGTCTTTTCTCTAGACTAAAAGAAACCCAAGTCCCTAAGCCTTTCCTCATATGAGAGATGTTCTAATCCCCTTATCATCTTCGTAGCCCTTTGCTGGACCCTCTCCAGCAGATCCCTGTCCTTCTTGAACTGGGGAGCCCAGAATTGGATGCAGTACTCCAGATGTGGCCTCACCAGGGCAGAGTAGAGGGGGAGGATGACCTCCCTTGACCTGCTGGCCTCACTCTTCTTGATGCACCCCAGGATACCATTTGCCTTCTTGGCCGCCAGGGCATACTGCTGGCTCATTGCTGTTGTTTTTTAAATAAAGTTAAAGACTTGAATTTTTTTTTTCCAATTTTCTTGTAATGAGAAGTATTTATCTTCTGACTCAGAGGTGCTTTTATCATCTATTGATACAGCTAATTTTTCCGACTTTTTTTTGCGGGAGGGAATGTGAGCTAAAAGTTGGTGATTGCTTTCAAAACCAGGAGAAGATATTTTCTCACCAGGAAGAGAAAGCTTTACAAGACCATGTCGGTAACTGCTACATGTAATTCTGGTGGAACATGATACCTATATGTACTGTAATTGGCAAATTTCAGATCCTTTTAATGGATGATGATTCTAGTTGTTAATTTTTTGTTCTTTCTAGCCATTTTTGCTCAAAATAATGTGAAATTGTAGAGCAAGTAAAACAAAGGTAATTTCTCTTCTTTCAAGGCTTAATTGTTTGAGGGCCAACAGTATCATGTGAAATACCTTTCTGTTGATAAAACAAAACCAGGTTGACGTGCGGAAAGCAGACTCCACAACTTAGAAAGTTGTAAAGTAGGTATGTTTTATTCAGTGCTGGGCAGCACGGGGGGTCGCCCCACCACAATCGTGCGTGCCTAATGCAGCGGCTTTCTCAAATATATATATTATTTGATTACATAATCATGAGATTTCCCAATATGCCTATACATATACATGACCTGTCCCTGCTTCGTATTGAAATTAGCTCTAAGAAATCATTTTCATAAACTCCTCCCAACTGCGCTTGCGCAGTGCCTCCTGGTGGTGGTCGTTGAGGGTCGTGAGGATGAAGGCTGATGATTCCTCTTCATCACCGCAAGTAACCTTTTGTCTTTGCGCAGACTCAGTTCTTCTCTGGTCTTTGTCCAGACCGCAGGGTTGGTTCCAACTGCTTTTCGAGACATGTTCTTGTCTGTTATCAGGAGCTGTCCTTGGCGATGTTACAAGACTCCTTGCTTCGTCTAGTTCTCAGTAACATTTACCTGTGGGTTTTATCAGGCCTGCCTTTTAAGTTATTTCACTACTACTATCCCTGACTCACAGGTATTTTATTAGCAAAGCTGGCACAAATGTTTTTGTGTTGTGAATTGAAATGCACCTTTCAGCAGACATGATGATCTTCACCAATGTATGTATGCATGCAATACACATCTAATTTTTGATGAAACCTGTAGGACACATGGATTTAGTAAAAAAAAAAAAAATAAAAAAAATAATTATTTAATGCAAGTAATACTAAATTATGTGACAAAACTAAGGCTGTCATTTGTAGATACAAGCACTGTGTTTTGCATTACCTTCTTGGTGTCCTGTGATACTAAATTGTCCTGGTATGTGTAGTAACCTTTTTCCAAGGGGAGAAGGTTGTGTTAAACCCTGCCTGTTTGAGGAGGACAAGAAGTTTTATCTACTGACATGCCAAAGAAACACATATGGCTGCTTCTGCAGTGAATCTGATGTTGGGATTTGGTTAGGAATGTATGAGTAAAACAAGTAATCCAGAATTTGTTAATACAGTATTGTGGTAAGGGAATAAACAAATGACATCTGACCTCTTGCTGGACTTTTTTGACTTAGTTTCAAGACTACTAGAGTCTTACTAGAGAATATCTTCAGTGATTCCAGTTTCAATTTGCTTTAAGAAATAACTACCAATAGTTCCAAGTTCCAGAACAGAAACAAGTAAACTAATTTTTAAATATTTCTTCATGAAAGGGAGAAGTCTGAATGCATTCCAGTTTCCTTGTTAGATTTGGAATGCAATGCATTAATTAGGGAATGCGCAAGCTTTTTTCAGTGTGTATGCATGTGTGTTCTGATATACTATCTTTGACCTTGAATAATTTATTTGGAAAACCTAAAAAAGGGGGGGAGGAAAAAAGCTTTCTTTCAAGACCAGATTACGAAATGTGGAGAACTTTGTAAATCAACTCCTGCCTTTTTTCAGTCTTTCTCTAAAAATATCTAATCTGAATTTCAAGAGAAAATAAGCATTTTTAAGTGATTCTAAGGTGAAAAAAACCAAAAAATCTTTATACTATCTTTCCATGTAATTATGAATATTAGGATAAATGTAATAGGACAGTGTCATTATTGCTCTATTTTTTTTTTTTTTTTTTAAGGAGAAAATGAATTGTAAATCGCTTCTCATCACAGTTTTTAAAATGAAGAATCTTCTTTTCTATAAAAGCTTTATATTGGGTTGACCTAACAAAATTTTTCACTGTTTGTTTTGGGTCAGTTTTCATGTTTCTTGTGTTTCATTTTCCCCCTAATTTCAAGGTTTACCTTGCTCCCAAGCAATCCGTTTTCATTTTCAAAGCTTGCTTTCAGTTCAGGAAAGCGATTCCATCTCTGTATATGATCAGATGTTTTGGTATGTAGCAATTCTTGAATTTGAGCCAGTTGTCATAACAGCAACTGATGCTTGTGCACACATGCTCTCTCTCTGCACTCTAAGAGATGAACAGTTATTTAAAAGCAAAGACTGTTTGTGAGTGTAGGCTGAAATAATTTAACAGTCAGCTTTGGATAAATTGGTTTCCTTAAAAATCGGTAGTTAGTTGCAGTGTTTTGCCATATCATTTGCTTTTTTTAAATGAACCTGTTAAAATCAAGCACTTATATAAAACTCTGGTGAAGTTCTAATTAAAAAAACAAAACAAAAAACAACCACCACCCAAACCCCACCAACAAAAAACCCAAAGAAACCCACCCTACTTAGAATGAGAAGTAGTATATTATTACATACAGCAGTTTTTACTGGTGAAGGATAAAGTATATTATGTGGCACACTATAAGATATGTCTGCATGGGTTCAGTTTTAACATCACCTGTTATCCAGGTAATCTAGTTGTTATGTCAAGACAAATCCTGAAGTTTTGTAGTAGTTAACAAAATATGAGTGCAAAGTTATGGTAGTATAGGAATGCAGCTGACACCCTTTAACTTACTTTCTCTTTAGCTGGTTTTCTTTGGGGATTAGGTAGGAGAATTTATTGCATCATTAAAAAAAAAAAAAATAGGCAAAAAAGGGCCACGCTATTTTAACTGACAAAAGCTATCCTAATTTATGAATATACTGTAACAGGAATTAATTTGAAATTTTAAAAAGCTTTCATGTGCAGCAAGGATACAGATTTAACGTGAATTCTGATTGCCTGGAATGCAGTCAACCAGACAGCATGTGAATACTTGAGTACTGTCCAACAACTGCACTTGTTCTGGTAGATCTGTCTCCTTGAACTTCCAGTTTTTCCTTTTGGTTTACTACCTATGTAAAAAGCTTCTCTCAGCTTGATATGTATGCAGCTCTTGACATGGCTTCATAACCTTCTGTGACCTGGATCACTGGAGATGTTAACTCGTACTGTATGCTGGTTTGCATTCTCCTTCAGCTACATGCCAATTATCATAGAATGATAGAATGGTTTACATTGGAAGGGACCTTGAAGATCGAGTGCCAACCCCCCTGCCATAGGCAGGGACGCCCTCCACCAGACCAGGGTGCTGGAAGACCACAATAAGGTCTCCCTGGAGCCTTCTCTTCTCCAGGATGAACAACCCCAACTCTCTCAGCCTTTCCTCACAGGAGAAGTGCTCCAGCCCTTTGATCATCCTCGTGGCTCTCCTCTGGACCTGTTCCAACAGGTCCATGACTTTCCTATGTTGGGGACTCCAGAGCTAGAAGCAGTATTCCAGGTGGGGTCTCACCAGAGCAGAGCAGAGTAGAGGGGAAGAATCACTTCCCTTGACCTGCTGGCCACACTTCTTTTGATGCAGCCCAGAATACGGTTGGCTTTCTGGGCTGCGATTGCACATTGCTGACTCATGCTGCGCTTCTGGTCAATCAGCACACCCAGGCCCTCCTTAGGGTTGCTCTCAATCCATTCTCCGCCAAGTCTGTATTTGTGCTTGGAATTGCCCTGA
>NW_009649163.1:0-4487 GCF_000708025.1 Charadrius vociferus
CGGCTCTGCCGTCCTGCCGAGAACGGGGCTGCGTGGGGAAAGGCACCTACTGCCCGGGGCGGGCGGGAGGAGCGACCCCCCCGTGCCGGGGCTGGCACGGTCCGGCTGTGGAGAGGGACACTTCGGGGGCCAGAAACATGCTTGTCCTCCGAACGGAGGCGTTCCCGCAGACCGCACAGTTACAGCGTCTGAAGTGGGCGCCTCTGGTGCGGTGGGAGGTAGCCAGCTGATGAGCTCCACACTGTTTTAAGGTTATTTAATCTGCTTTTCTACATCATGTTCTAGAAATGAAATGGTAACTGTTAGTCGCGTACAGTTGTCTCCAAAGAACAGGGGGTATAGTGGAGCAGGCCAGGCTGTCGTTTAAAGGTGGTGAATAAAACAAACCTGCAAATATGTAGAAGTTTGAGCCAGCTTTGGAAGCAGTATTATCTTCAGGTTCCCACTGCATGAGCCTCTGGAGAATCTAATGTTGGAAGCCTTTGCAGGAAGAAAATCATCAGGATTATATACTGTCTGCCAGCACATTTGTGGTGACTGACTGGATTTTTTTCCTTGCCGCAGGGTGCAAAGGAATCGCAGGTGGATGAGATTAGATTGGTGACCGGGTCCGCTGAGTCCGCAGCACTCAGACTACGTGTTCCTCTGCAGCAGGTGCAGGCCCAGCAGTCACCATTTCTGATAACTTCCATGTGGATTCTGATGGCAGTGATTCTTCAGACTCAGAGGTGAGCATCCGCTCCTATCCAAAATGCCCATGAAATTCAGAACCACTGTGGATTTAAGACTGGTGAAACTTTTATATGTAAAGTCACTTGATGACTTCCCATAGTTGGCTTGTTTTCCAAGTCTTGGAATGCTATACCTGTGGCTCAGAACAGCTGTGTTGGGCTGTATCCAGTGAGTACAGGAGTTCATGCAACTTGTTCAAGTCTAGTTTCCATAAAGTCTGAGATGATATGGCCTGCAACAGTCTCTTGGCTCTTAGAGCAAAAGTGTACAAATACTAAAAGCGCAGTGTGCTTTTACTGTTGTTGAAAACACACGTGATCATTTGGCTGATGTGTTGGCACTTAGCAAAGCTCTTCAAATGTAAAGCCTGTCCCTTATGAATGACTTCCAGAGCTGTGAGGACAGGCATCTTTCACTTTTTTTTTTTAAAAAAAGAACCAGAAACAAACAAACAAAAAAACAAACAAAACCCAAACAACAAAAAGAACAAACACCCCAACTTTGGTCTTGGGCAGGTCTGTGTAAGCCAGGTTCTGGTACTTGCTCTGTGGTGTCAGCAGGTAGTGTGATGTTTGTACCTCATGGGCCCAAGATCTTGGAGTTACTTGCAGTCCTTATTAGAATCAAGTGCATGTAGAATTCCATGGGCATTGCTGGTACCCTTACAAAAATGTTAATAGGCAAAGAATTTCTGACAGATAAATAATTGCGTTAACTGTTCTGATGGTGGTGTCCTTGGTAAAACTCCTAGTTCTATGATCACATGAGCATACTTTAACTTCCAGGTGAGTGTTAATAGATGCCACAACTGATCTTTTTCTGTAACAGTAGTAGGCTGTCTTACTAAAACAGTATTTCATTCTGCAGTCTGATCTCCTGTTGGGCTTTCTGGACAGTCTGGACCCAGAGATGTTTCTCAAATGTGGTGATTCAGAGTCAACGTGCCTGGAGAAGCTGGAGGAAGAGATCTGTGGAGAATCAAGTACCATACCAACCTCCCCCTCTCCCTCTTTGGGGTCCTCATCAGCTAAGCTGGAGGCCATTAATGAACTGATAAGGTTTGATCATGTGTACACAAAGCCCCTGATACTGGAGTTTCCTGTTAAAATGGGCAACCAAACCAATATGCTAGTGAAAATTGAGGAAGTCTCTCTCTCTCCATGTGAAGACAAAGCTGTCCCCGAGATCCCCGTATCTGTGAAAGAGGAACCTGTAGACAGCTTCATCCCTGAACTGGGCATCTCTCATCTGCTTTCCTCTCATCGTAGCCTTGCAGCCTCAAGCTATCTGTTGGATGCCTGTAGTGACTCTGGATACGAAGGATCCCTGTCGCCCTTCAGTGACTTGTCGTCTCCACTTGATGCTGACCCTGCTTGGGAGGATAGCCTTTCCCCAACTGATCAGTGTCTAACTCAGTAGTGTTAGCTCCCCTGGGATAACTATCCTGGCAGGATAACAGGATATGCCCCTTTGTGGGGAGGGGGGGAGTCAAGTATATTCAGAAAAGTGTTGCTCGTTTCTACCCATGCTCGTAGATGAGTAATGGCCAATGCATTTCTCCTGGTATGAAAACGCCCTAAGCTGTCCTGTCCTCCCCGTGGCCCCCCATCAGTGTTTGCTTATGAGGGAGGAAAGTTTGTTTCTCAATAACTTGCCAATTCTACATGAACCTGGCAATGTTCATTTTGTTTTCCATTTAAAATAATTTAAACACCAAAAACTGCAGTGGGATATTAATGTATAAGCAACTGGGTTAAAACTAAATGTTCTGTACATCTTACAGATTTGCTATGTAAATGCTTGTTTTCTGTTTGCTGTGTAGAGTTGCTTTCTGCATTTAATATTTAACTGTATTGGTGCAATTAAAGTGCGATGCAGCTCACTGACCCTTTTTTACTTTGGATCTCAGTGGGGAGGGGATAGTATCTGGACCTTAAGGAATTTGAGACTACAGCAGTTTTAAGAGATCGGGTCTCTTGGTGTCTCATCCATATACCACCTTAATGCACTAATCCAACAGCACTTTAGTGGATTATCCAATATCACTGCTGGATGTTTGAGCAGCTTCTTTCTGGGAGCACTTGATGTTGCAGACTCTCTCGAGGTAGAAGGGTTTGTAGGGCCAGAGCTGCTTGAGCAGAATCTGCAGCCTCTGTAGGGAATGCAGGTGGCGGTGGCTTGATGTCAGAATGAAACTAATGCAGTATCTTCTGGTTGGCATTCAAAAAGCTCAGCCGGAGTGAAGTTGGGTGCATTGCAAGTGGTGTGTCTAGTGTTCGTGAAGCGCTGTGAGACACAAACAGGGTGAAAAAGGTGCAGATTCTGTTTTACCACAGGAATTCCTGAGGCAAGACATTAACTTTGCAGGAGCTAACTTCAAATACAACAGCAGGGCTCTTGCCCTCATCCTTTTGTTCTGACATCACAGTCTAAAAACACTTCAGTCGGAGTGATGGAGAAGAAACTGAAATTTCATACTGAAAGCATGAGGGCTGTTCCAGGTGTTTGCACAACTGTTCTTGGCTTAAGTGCCCTTTCATGTTTCACATTACATTTGGACAAAAATAATTTGAGGCAGGAGAGGGGAGGAACTGGGGAGTGGAACAGGGGGATGTTGGTCGCCAACAGTCAGGGTGACAGGACTGCTTTGTGTTACAAACTAGAGTAACCTCATTTGTAAGAAAGCATTCTGTCTGAATATTGGATAGCAGTAAAAGCTACAGCTGTGCAATGCAGCAGAAACTTAGATTAAAAGAATTAAACTTTAAGTAGTCTGAGAATAAGTTGCTTTACTTTGAAGCTGGAAAATAGGGATGACTGCAAGAGGACCCTTAGTACCTAATATATGTTGTTGTGAGTCCAAAAAGCAAATGGGCAAGTGAGAACTTGATCCATAGTTTTGCATTACTTTTGTCAGTATTATTGGAACTTCATATGAAATGAAAATTTAAGTACAGCAGAAATAATGTAAGGAAGAAGTTTCATTTCTTTAAAACACAGCTCTATGTTTTCTAGCCTCGAAGTCAAAGACAGTTTACAGGGATAAGTATGTAACAGTTGAAAGTAGCACCTGCAAAAGGACTGATATTTTACACGCTGCCCTCTGGGCTATAGGAAGGCAGAGGTGGCGCACCAAAGATGTGCAGCCCATCCCACTGCTCTCGTGGCTGTTTTTTGTGTTCTCGCACAGATGACATCTGGCCTCTCAAAGGCGGTGCAATGGAAGACTAAACGTAGTCATTGGTGGAACTGTGTCTGTGTTTGGTGCTGCAGAGCTTCTTGGCAAGGTGTGAGTTTGATGTTCGAGACCCAGTCGCTGTGGACACAGCCTGTTCCTGTATGAGGCTCTTGCTTATCTTCGCTTCTTCAGGAGCCGATCCCAATTGGACACGAAGTGGAATTTTTGGTGACACACACTGTCTCCCTTAACATATCTCAGGTTATTATGGATGTTTCTCAGTCCAGTTTCACTTGTGTGATGTTCAGCATTAAATTGCATTGTCTGTGCATCTGGACAAGCTGCTGTGACTAAACCAAGCACTTCTTAAGCATGACAACTGATAACCAACCATTTCAAGAGCTACTGAAAGTAAGGCCTTTGTGAAAGAAATGAAAATCACACAGAATCCCAGACTGGTGAGGGCTGGAAGGGCCCTCTGGAGCTCCCCCAGTCCACCCCCTGCCAGAGCAGGGGCACCTCCAGCAGTGGCACAGGACGGCGTCCAGGCGGGTTTGGGATGGCTCCAGAGTGGGAG
>NW_009649163.1:5553-14667 GCF_000708025.1 Charadrius vociferus
GAAGGCTCTGGCCTTCCAGTATCTAAAGGGGCTCCAGGAGAGCTGGGGAGGGACTTTTTACAAGGGCATGTAGGGGTAGGATGAGGGGGAATGGCTTCAAACTGGAAGACGGGAGATTTAGATGAGATATGGGGAAGAAATTTTTCCCTGTGAGGGTGGTGAGCCCCTGGCGCAGGTTGCCCCGAGAAGCTGTGGCTGCCCCATCCCTGGAGGTGTTCAAGGCCAGGTTGGACGGGGCTTGGAGCAACCTGGGCTGGTGGGAGGTGTCCCTGCCCAGGGCAGGGGGGTGGGACTGGGTGATCTTCAAGGTCCCTTTCAACCTAAACCATTCTGTGATTCTATGATCATACACACATCATAAAAACTAAATCCAAGGACTCAACAAGAGTAATTCAGCTCAAACCAAGACCAAAGTAGGGCAATCTTTTACCAAATTATAGAGGGGCACAGAAAAAAGATAGCTGCCTCTAAAAAAAAAACCCAAACACCTGGAAAAACTGTCTAGGCAGGAAACAGCTGTAGGCAACTGTCTGAGCTGTTGTGTTTTTCTTTAAACCAAAAGTTGGTTGAAAAACTGAAGGATCTGCTACCACTGACATGTCTGACAGACATTGAAGTCCAACAGCTGTGCAGGAATGGTACACTGAGGGAAAGATGAATACAGGCAAGACGTAGCCATCCTAAGACAAAAACCCTGTACCAATTGTCAGCCTTGCTCGTGCTTAATCCTTAAGCAAGACAACCACCAGAAAATCCAACGTTGTAAAGGACTGCTGCAGACAACATTCAGAATAAAAGAAATTATACCTCCATTGCATATTACTTTCCTTTGTTCTTAAGCCAGCCAAACTACAGTTCTCAGCTGCTGGGCAAGCTTCTGCTCCAGTAATTATTCTGATCTCGTGGTATAAGGAAGATCAGTGCTCACAATGTTGAGATTTTAAATTGCTTTGATTCATTAAAGTAGTTAGTGGTGGTTTGAACCAGCATCTTGAGTGAAGTATGGTTTGATAGCTGCACACGTAAGCTTTTTGGGTCTCTTGTAAACTGAATTCAACTTAAGAGCCTGCCCTAGAGCAGCCAAGTGCTTTGAAGCGAAGGCTGCTACCGCTGCAGGGGGAGGAAGAGGTGGTGGCGAAGATCCCCTTTTCTCCACCATAATCGCAGCAGCTGCCAAATGTCACTTTGAAGTAGAACACCGTAATCCTCCTCATCATCCTTGTGCTCTGCTGATAGACAGAGGCAAAAGGATGACAGTGGACAGAGTGAGCGGTATGGAGCAGAAACCTACCGTCTTCTGCTCGAGGAGTAGTGACTCCACTGCAGCACATCCTGTTGCTGCCCTAGCAGGCGGGGAAAGCATGTCTCGTGTCCTGTGCCCTGAAACACCTCCATGTGGGGACTGAAGCACTCCACCATCGCTGTCCCTCTTTTCCCGCCTGTAACAGGCTGCTCTGAAGGGCTGGAAGACCTGTCATTTTGCCACCCCTCTGCTTTCTTCCAAAGCTGCCTGTGTGACATGGCTCTTCCACCCAAGCAGCTTGTATCAGTGCCTGCAGCCACCAGCCAGCCCCAGCCGTCACTGGAGGAGAAGACCTGCGCTGGTCGGCCCCTGCAGCACCATTTATGAATATGTGTTGGATGACTTGTGAAGGTGATGCAAGATTAAGTGAAATAAATAGATAATCCTTAGCACTGCCTATTGAAAAATCGCTTCCGTTGATTACTGAGTAACTTTCCAGCGGTGATTTACGCATTAAATTGCCGGCGGCACCAGCAGCACCGCCACCCTGTGCCCGTGGGGTGCGCTGCACACAGCTACTGCCCACTTCCAATAGTGCATCATTTAACTCACCTCACAGCTGAACACATTTTGTGTCTCGATGAGCAACACATTTTTAACATCTAAAAAATGCAAGGAAAATTCTGTTATGGTCACAGTTCCATCATATTTAGAATTGGACTGTTTAATAGGTTCACACCCAAACCTTGTTAAGCACAGTAGACAAACATGTTCAATGAAGTAGTACTTAACACTGGTTTGTTTCCCTTTTTCAACTTTGCAGCTACAGATATTTTCTTGCATGCTTTATCCTGACTTACTGCCAGCATTAGGTTCCAAGACATGCTGCTAACATTTATCGAGATCTCTTCCACCAAAACCACACAAATTGTTCTTGTTGGGCAACTGGAAGCCTAATAGCATTCAGAATTTCTAATAGTGCTAATATTTTTTACTAGAATCAAGTCAACTTAGGTGCTACCGAGGCAGGATGAGGGTTTTTTTTTTAATATATGTATGTATATAGTATATCAACATCCACAGATTACAGTGTGAGAATTTAAACTGTCAACAGAGGCTTTTTATGTGAGATCTTCCTGTAGATGTGTCCTGGTCTGAGGACCTAAACCATGACAAGATGAGAGATGCTTCGTTAAACCAAACCCCAACAAAGCTGGGACAGTGGAGGGAAGACTAAGACATGCACAGAGCAGCACACTGCACCTTTCCAGCACACTTCCCGTGGATGACTGCTTTCCGAGTGCTCCAACTTCTGGTTTGCAGTCATACAAGCCTAGGTCCAGACCCAGAAGTTTGCATGTATGTTACATCTGCATTATATATGACTACATAAACCTTCTGTGATGGAAGCCACACATCTGCTGTAGTTAACTGACACAAGACACAGGCTCTGGAACAATTACAAGTCCAGTTCCGAGTCCATACTAAACTAAATTCTGTCCCTCTTCACAGGGTTGGCTCCGTAACTGAGACGGACACTGCCCCACCTCTGCCATCTCCCAGCCAAGAGGAAGCACACAGTCCCAAAGCAGTTGGGGCTTACACTACTCTTCCTCTCTCTGGCTCTGCACTGGAGAAGTATTGAAGACTTGTCTAAATCCACAGTACAATTTAAGCAAGTCAGTGTTTTACTCAGCCTAGAAACCTCAGGGGTTTTTATTGTTTTTTAATATAAATCTAAAGGGCAATTTTTCCCTCATTTTGAAAGCAAAGGCAATACTGATGTAGCACATCCATCTTTATCCTTCAGCTGCTTGAAAAACTTTTTAACATCTTCTGTTCAATAAGAGAGCAAAGTATTACATTCCAACAAAATAGTTATAAAAATTTGAGTTTGTTTTAAACATTTCTTGATTTCATACAGAACTAAGCAAGCTAGGCATTCTTTATTCTCTGAAGTAGAGTGAAATATCTGAAAAGACAAGCAACACCTTTTGGTACCCCTTTGCTTTGTTAGAGGCCTTCGGGTCATGACAGATTTACAGCAACTCTTCTTTTCCAGCAGCTTCAGGTTTACTCTACCCTGTGGTTGTCCCCCCCATCCTGTCGAACTTGTGCAGGAAAAGAAGCGACGTGACCTTGGGACTATATACTTAATTAAAAATCTTCTTAGGCTAGAAGAGTGTTTTACCCTCCAGTTGAAGGACTGGACATACACCCCCCAAGATTTTCACTTTTATTAGGAATGAAACACAGCCATCTAAAAAATATTTTAGAAAATTTATTGAAAACTGACATACAAAGGGTGATTTGGTCCCAAGAGAAGACAGACCAGAATCAGATATTTCAAAATAAAGTTTTCCCTAATACTGCATCACATTTGCCATCCCGCTCGCAAACAACATTCATAAGAAGTCTTTTAAGGAAGCCAACAACAAATGAAACTATTACAGATACAAAAGTTTGAAAACACCCAGTAACTTGTTATCTCTTACCCTCTCCAAATGACTGCTATAGCAAGAGTCTTCCTCAGTCCTCTCAGACTTGATTCCTGCTCTACCCCAATCTTCTCCCCCCCATCAATTTAGGCGATTCAACCCTGTTCTCTCTTGTCACAAGGGCAGAAATTAGTTATGAAAAAATTAAAATAGATTTTTTCTACCAGAGCAAATTTCACAGACACAGTTTTTCCCCCCCCATCTCGTGGTCTTTGTCACTAGTCCACCATTGTATTCTTGTTTCAGATGGCGGAATAACAGGGGTCAGTGATGCCATATTAACATCAAACAATTCAGAGGAAATACACCTCTGAAAGTCAATCTTTGGTACAAACATAACAGGAAAAAAATATGCTTAAAAGCCATCTGCAAATCTGATATGCAATTTGTCATTTTTAAGAGGAGAACACCTGCATCTAGATTTGACATATTGGGCCTCTGTCGCAGTTTTCTACAGCCTCTGTCGCAATTTCAGTGTTGCTGGGATGGTTTCATTATTATTTTTTTTTTTTTTTAATTTTTTATCCTTTCTTTTCAGTTTATTTAGGATTCAGAGCTATCAGCTAAAACAGTTCCAACCTTGAACTTTCACTATAATCCTGCAGGCTTAAAACCAGGTAATTATTTGGAGGCACCGCATTTTCTACCCAGTGTCTACAGCCTTCTCCAAACTGCATTGCTTTGCTTTATACTCAAGCAATGTAGCATGTCAAAGGCCATAGATTTTAAATACATTCAAGCAGCTTAATAATACACAGTACATGCAAGAGATTTATAGTAGACCCTGAAATGAAATCAGACATCATAGCAAGATAAAGCTGCACGCATTCTCCAATTTGATAGAAGTCCCCAAATGGTAAAGTTGTACACTGATTTCCAGAGCAATACCTATTCAAATGTTGGAACGTTTTCAGTGAAGCCCTGAAATGTTTTAGCAAGAGACTGCAAATTTCACACAACCTTTGACATGAGCAGCAAGATAGACAGGATTTAACAAATAGGGGCATCTTTTGAACAAAGCTTCTGCTGTTGGCCAAAAGAAAAGAAAGGACAACTGAAAGAGAAACTTGATTTTAAACTATAGACTATGGGTTATTCAACAGTAAAAAAATATCATCACAAAGACTATCAGTTAGCTGTACAAAGGAAGAGTAGATTTTCTTATGCAAACATCTGCATTACTGTGTACATGCTCCTTTATGTTAGCAAAATGTCAAAAACAGACTGGGATGCTAAGACTCTGAACAGAACCTATTACTTGGAAAGGAATTTCTTACAAAAAGCCTCAATACAGCTATCTCCGAGAAAGCTTAAGGACTTAAAAACAGAAGATAAGATTCTCTGCCTTGTTTAAGGGTTTTAAGCATAATGGAACTGTTGTGCATTGAGGAAAGGTAGAAGCAATAACTCACCGGGGATTCCCTTTTTCAAGGCCCTAAGCAGGGTACAAAACTCTTTTGGCATACATCTGTATAAACTATGTGACGTTATGTTAATGGCACATGTTCTGGCTTAAATTTTAATTCCAGATTCCCTCAGGAATAAGACAAGCATCTTCTTTACTTCACCACCAATGCCAGCAGTCTCAAAGTTTGGGACTTCGTTACAGATGATAATCAGCATTCGACCCTCTTCACACCAGAAAAATCACCTCCCTCTTACTGATTCACTTACCATGTTTACCAAAATTAAAGGATGCCAATTATTTAATCAAAAGTTATGCTGTCTTCAACTGACTTTCCAACTCGATGCATACAAAGAATCACAGCACAATGTAAAACGTGAATCAACTGACTGAGAACCACTTTTCTCCAGACTTAGCATCATTTTGGGGAGGGGGGCATCAAACCCCCACAAAAACAATTTAGGAGCCAATGAACCAAAGATGACTAAAGGTAATAGACATTTTGCAAGTTAGTAGCTGGTTTTACTTTCTACAAAGCAAAAGGCTTATGCTCAGCTATAACATTCCTTCCCTATCACGCTGTAGAATGTATGATTTCTACATCTGAGTTCACATCAAGTACAAAACAGCCACAGACAAAACAGTGTGAAAAGCTGTACTTCCATAGGGACTGGTTTTCTATCTGTGACTAGACTCAGAAGCATTTCTTCCTTTCCATACCTTTTTGTAATTCAAATTAAACTAATTGACCAAGCATAGTATGTGCACCAAAGTCTTAATGGCTCAGTAAGTGAAAGATGTGGCTTAAGCCACAGTTACATTCAATATTTGCATTTTACACTTTACCAAGAACAATTAAGAGGATATTTCACCATAAATCAAGATGGAAAGCTACTTCCTTGTTCCAAAGGCCTCTGGATTACCTCCTCAGTAAAAACAAGAATATCTAACAGACCGGAGTATAGAAAACTTGGGTTTGTTTTTTTTTTTTTTTTTTTAATTTCCTTCAGTTGTGTCTGGCCAATCCACGTTGTTAGTAGGAAAAACAAAAAATAAAACTTCAGATTCACACATCAAACCAGAAAGAGGGATTAAAAAATAGCAATAAAACCCACCAGAAGCTCACCACTTCCAGTCTAAAATCTGACATCTACAACTCCATTTCTTCCTCTGCACACCCAGAGATGCCCAAACTAGCATATGGATCTGGAGACATGGCAGTCTGTTGTGATTCAGGAAACGTTTCAGTCTGTGGGTCAAAAGCAGCTCTTGATGTTGACTGCTTAGCTTGACACCCTTCTGTACTCTGCTGCTTGAAGTTCTTAACAGAAACAGACTTCAGTTTATCTGTGAGAAATTCAGGAAGAGGTTTCCAAAGCACCAGCTCCATAGAAGGACGGCTCCTAGAAGGGATGGAGTCTCAGTTAAATTTAAGTTCTCCAATCACTATTAAATGCAGAAGACCAGTTAAGTAGCTTCATCATCTGTGCTAGCCTGGAACTATATTCCAAAATCCATTTTTTTTTCCCCCTCTTACATTTCCTCTTCCTTAACCAGTTCCATTACTTCTAGGTCTAACCCTGTATTTTCATATTTTCTTTCTTTTCTTTTGCACCAAACTTGATGACCACTGCTGGTCACACTTTAGGACCTTCTTCTTTTGGAAACTCACATACATAAAAATTAAGATATAATGGTTTATTCAACAGATTTCACTCTGTACAGATGAGGAGTACAAAACAGAAGCTTGATGACCACTATCATTACACTTAATTCTCTTTTACATTAGGACAGTTTCTCCTATATTTGACCAGATGAATGGTCTGTTATACAATGTTGGCTGCATCATGCAGTAATTAAGGACATCTCCATAACCATGAGACTGGGTCTCTCTTTTCATTTGCACATGTTAGCTACATAGCACCATGATTTCCTCCAGAACTTACATAGACTCTATTATTTTCTTTGTCAGGCCTTCACCAAAATCCCTCTTCATCCCTTTTTTAAGGGTATCTGACAGGATAAGAGTGGGCAGATTGCTAACATTTCCATCAGCATGAACTTCCTCATCTTCATCAATTATCCTAGGAATGGAGGGGGAAGAGGGAGATAAACACTATTGAGCATACTGTTAACAGGCACATCCACTGTAGACTACAGTTACATCTACATGCACCGCATTATACAGTGCGGACATCTGACCTAAGCTGGGTACCAGAAGCAGCAGGGCCATGTTAACATGAGTCTTTCTCAGGCCAACATACCCTAAGAATGACCGTTACCACAGAAGCCACTTGAGCAGCTATGCCACTTCTGGTACTGAGCTAGCTTTGTTATCCCTGCACTGTCCAGCGGTGCGCAATGCAGACATACACTAAGAGAAAATAAGTAAATTCACTTCAAGGGAAAGTGTATGATTCAGTCACATTACCAGAACGAGTCTCAGTTATGCAGTAGCTTTGCCTGCTCAATTCCCCATATCTTGACTTAGAGAATTGTTGAAAAGCTACTGAATGCAGTCCTTAACCTTTGAGGATGTTGCACCAATTCCTCGGAGATTAAAATGGCAAAAGAGGTTGAAGCATTTAGAACAAACTGGAGGTATCTCCTTTGGTTTTGGTAAACCTTTTAAAGAAAAATTAGGAAGGATGGGGAACAATCCTTTAAGAGGTCCAAAGCAGACTTTGTAATGCACTTATAGCTAGATAACAGAGACATATAGCTCTACTCTGATTTACCCATGAAAAAATAAAATAATCTAACAGTACCTTGCTTCCCTTCACGCATCACCTATGGAGTAATCATCTAAAAAAAAATCTTGTTTTATAATTTATATAACTTTTGGCTTTTCTAACAACTGTCTGCAGTGGTCATTTTAGATATTTTGGAATACCAGCTCAACTGCAATCAACTAATATCTACACGTGACACTCCCAGAAATCTTTCAAAGGCAAGAACGCACAGTACATTATTAAGTGACTGCAACAGACTGCCCACATCCACCCCATTACCCCAATACCAAGCCATCAGTATTTAACAGCAAGATGAACCTCAGTCTTATTGCATACGTGCAGAGAGATCTCTCTGGCTCATGCTAGTCTCTACACTGACAAATTCACATCTATCTTGAGCATTTAGAAGTATTAATCACAGAACAAGCTGCAATTGATTGAAAAAAAAAAAAAAAAGCTGAGCTCAAGTCTGACCACACAATATCAGTTAGAATTTGAGCTCTGGATACTTACAAGAGAGCATAAAACCCCATTATGGTATATATAGTGATGCTGCATAATGATTGTGAAGAGGTGGTTATTTATTCAGCATCTCTTGCTAATTCAGTACTCTCAATTTCAGATCATAGTATCAGCCCCAAGACTCACAGAGCCATAAGTAGCCTAAAAAGAAATCACTTGAACAGAAGGTTCATCTCAGGCTCACAGTAGTGTTACCACTCTGCTAAGTGCTAGATTTAACCCTTAATGCCCACCAAAAAAGGGAAAGCTCAGCAAAGCCAGTCTACTCAATCCCTGCATTTACCTGTCCTCAATTTCCTGAAGCTTCCTGCGAGCAACCTCGCATTGCTGTTCCCCCATTGTCTGATCCATTTCTTCACAGGGAATTTCTAACATGGCAGTTTCAGGACCGCTGCCACCACACTGACTTGCTACCTCCCCAGCTGCCTGCTGACCTGCACAGAGAATCCATTCTTCAGTGCTGGGATTCAAAGGGCAATTTTTGGCTCCTGTCAGTCTCTTCTTCCTCACAGGACAGCTAGGAAACAAAATAAGTTTACAATTGTCAAAAGAGAAATGTGGCATTCTACAAGAAAAAAAAAGTTACAGAAAGTCATGTGCGTTTCAACAGATTTAACGCACTATGGAAACGCAACCTCCACAAAGAAAGATCCACATTGGTCTTATTAAGATGTGGGTACCAGTGCAAGAAAAAAAAAAAAAAAAAAAAAAAAA
>NW_009649163.1:14722-15514 GCF_000708025.1 Charadrius vociferus
GGAAAGAGTTTCAAATGGAAACAGCATTAGAATTTCCCTTCCTGTGCATGTTGTAGGTGAGATATGCTGAAATCTTTATAGAAAAGAAAAAGCAAATTAAGATTTTTCAGGCTATAGAAGACAAATTTAATTTACCCTTCTGCCTCTTCTTCTAATTTATGCTTCTTTCCACAGCGCACAGAGACACTGCAAAAGAAAAACAAAAGGTTATTTAGCTTCTAGTGATATATTCCAGTGACATCGAGATTTTAAAAAATATTATCCTCCCTTTTAAAATTTCACTTGCAGTTAAGAACAACAGTCACAGTATGTCACCAGCTGTGAAGTGAGGGGAAGTTCTGGACAATAAGTGACCACTTTGTTCCGAAGACAGTCAAAGAAGGCTGCAATTACTCAACTGGAGTTCTCCAAACAGAATTCCATGCTAATTTCCCCTCCTTTATGTTATTTCTTTTTTCCACAAGGGGCGACACCAATTTTTGCTAAATTCAAATGCTTAATCAAGTGACACATGATCCAGCATCAGTGTCTTAATACGTTGCCTCAGAGTGACATACTCAAATTAAATATTACCAAATAACAACATTTTAAAGGAATAATTCAAGTCTTCTGTGCCCACATGTGAGAAAGAACAAGTTAAAAAAAAAAAAAAGGAGGTACAGGAGCTCAGAAGCCGGTCAAGGTGTGTTGGTACACTTTACGGCTTTTCCTCGCAGGAGGGCCTCTCTCCCCCCCGACAGCCCTCAAGGCCCCGCGAGGCGCGCAATGCCCTCCCGACACCGCGGGGCCGGA
>NW_009649163.1:16570-16921 GCF_000708025.1 Charadrius vociferus
GGTGGGTAGCGGGGGGGCTCTGCTCTGACCGAAACGGAGGAGGCGCGGCGGTATTTAACACGGGAAAGCGCTCCGGAGCTGTACGAAGTGGGACGTTTCTGTCATAAAAAAGGCGTGAAGCGTTGAGAAGAACCGCAGTGGCTAGAGAGGGAAGGCAGACACCTGAGCTTTAATACGATAATAACTCCGTTTCTGTGGCACCTTTTATTCCTGTAGTGTAGTTTACTAAATTTTGCAAAGGATATGAAAGCGATCCCGCGGTAAGCATGGAGAGGCAGCCCCTGCGGAGAGGGCCCCGCGCGCGCAGCAAGGTAAGAGCGGGCGCGGCCGCCGGCCCGGGTCCGGCCCAGG
>NW_009649163.1:17156-34648 GCF_000708025.1 Charadrius vociferus
GAGGTGTTCAAGGCCAGGTTGGACATGTTGGACGGGGCTTGGAGCAACCTGGGCTGGTGGGGGGTGTCCCTGCCCAGGGCAGGGGGGTGGGACTGGGTGGTCTTCAAGTCCCTTCCAATTTAAACCATTCTATGAGTCTGTGATCAGGCTGTTAAAGTGTTGTGTTTTCCTCAGACACCTGACTGTGTTATGAAATGGAAGCTGTAAAAGCACATTTTCTGATTCTGGTGTTTTACGTTGAATGTAAATTGGATTTTGTTTGTGGCATGTTTCTGAAGTGAGGCGAAAGTGTTTATAAACTGTCAGGAGTGAAGAGAACCGCCAAGGCTGTTGTCCGTGCTCTCAGAAGTCGGGGCCCAAACTCATTACACAACACGTTAGTATAATGAGCAGACTGATTTGGGCAGCAATAACAGAGCTGTCATAACAAAACATCAGTTATATTATGTATGTTAATGATTCTGGGTGGTTTTTTTGTCTTTTTTAGATTCCATATTGTACCAATGAGACATGCAAAATACCTTTACAGTGTTTGGTTAATAGAAAGGTCTGAGTGTGCAGTGCCTGTATTTACCACCTGTAGTTTTATTTTTTCTACCGTACTTGCTGCAGCCTTTATTTATGACCCTTAACTCATTGTTTTGGTTGTTATTCAGAGAAACACTACTTATTCTCAGGAAGCCACAAGGAAATATTAATTGGATTTTACTTTAAGAAGATAAATTTCAACTTCTTCTGAATTTCAGTCCTGAATAAAAGAAGTTTTGATAAATTATCTTCAGGAAAGACAGAGGTCTTTCAGAATACAGTATAGCATATTCAATAACTCAACATTTCTGGGAACTGGACCAAGAATGCGAATAATGAAGAACTAGTCTGAGAAATTCAGAGAGTACAAGCTTATAAAAAACCCCCATGTACAGTCTTTATGTATGAAGGAAGAGGAAATTTGATCATAGAAGTGCCTTTAATATAGGAGACATTGTTGTGTCCAGCTGAAGTTAGACAAAAAGATACTATGAGATTAAATTAGGACATAATTTTTAATGGAAGCATTGTTAAACATTCGAGCTGGATGTTATTTTTAGTACTATCATGTTCACTAAAAAGTAGAGTCAAGAAGTATCACGTCAGAAAGCCAAACACTGTATAAACCTCTAGAGATCTTCTCTGCCCCAATGGCCTCATCCAAAGTATAATGTTTTATGACCAAGTAGACTCTCTTGAGATTAGAATGTATCATAATTGTGGTTTCTGTTGACCTTAAAAATTATGCATCTGTGAATCTAATAATTTTGGTTCCTGAATATTGATTTAGGAATGTAACTAGGTAATCAGTATTGAAAAATTGAAAAGTACATTCTAATAAATGTTAGATTGAATACTATTATAAGTGAACAATAAGTTGTGATTTAAGATACTAAGGTTTAACTTAGTCTGCTAACTTGCAGACATCCAGTAATCAACTTGGGGACTTGCTGAGGGAAATAAAATACTGTTATTTCTCACATCTCAGATGAAGTGTGAGTCATAGAAACTGCGATTTGGTTATTTCTTATACTGAGTCATTGTGCCTCTAACACCAAACATAAAGTGTATGAAAATTCTTTCATTAAAAACAGACACCATGAGCAGTGTGGTTCACGCAAAAAGCATTTACACAGTTCAGTAAATATGCCATCAGCAGTGCAGTGGTTGTGTTGCCTGCACTTAATCTGGATACTTGTAATCGTTGCATCTCTGAAAGATGTTAGTGATCATGGCCACAATTAGCATGAAGTGTTTCTCTTGCTGCAGGTGTTTGAGGGTTTATGTAGTTTTCTAAACAAATACTTCACTGTTCAAAACTAAATACATGATATATTTCACTGTGATTTTCACCTAGATATTATATGCATGTGGGTTCAAGGCCCTATCTCTTTTCATGCCTGTTACTCTCTTCTGTTCTCTAGTTCCCCAGTTGGACCTTGTTTCTTGCTGTTTGTGCTGTTGGAATCGGAGGGACCTTTCAGTATGGGTATAATGTTTCCATTATCAATGCACCCACCCAGGTAAAATACTGTCTCTTGTTCACAGGGTTGTTTTACAGTAGTGGAGGTATCCTCTCTAACTGGCCGAGAGGCCAAATGCACTCAAACTGCAATCACAGCAGAAACGAAGGCAGGTGTCCTCTCCTTTGAAGAATTCTTGTTGATTTCCAGAATGGTTTTGTGTTGATTTGTTTGTAAGTACCTCCCATCAGAGGTATTCTGTATCAGATAAAAAGTGCCAAATGTGCCACATAAGTACCTCTGTTAAAGTCTGTTTTAGAAGGATTAGGTGAATGAATAAGTAACATCTTCCAGTTATGCTTTTGACTAAGATAGCCCAGAACATTAAGGATAGGATAGGATAGGATAGGATAAAACATAACATTTTCATTTGGAAGGGACTTACAACCATCATCTAGTCCAACTGCTTGACCACTTCAGGACTGACCAAAAATTAAAGCCTGTTATTAAGGGCATTGTCCAAATGCCTGTTAAACACTAACAGGCTTGGGGCATCGACCACCTCTTTAGGAAGCCTGTTCCAGTGTTTGACCACCCTTTCTGTAAAATGTCACCACTCCTAATGTCAAGTTTAAACCTCCCTTGACACAGCTTTGAATCATTCCCATGTGTCCTGTCACTGGATAGCAGGGAGAAAGGATCATTACTGTTGTCCATCACAAGGCAGTTTACTGAGAAAGATCTTCTGGGAGAGCCAAAAAGATGCATCTGTAGTTTCTGAGTATCTCGCAGATATTTTCACCTACTTGTTACTTTTGCATTCATTGCCATGGCCTTGAGGATTCTGCTTATTTTGTGGATGACTCAAGAGGATCTGAGCAAATGGTCTTGTGAAAGTGACGGGTATTATTTTCTGCTGTCAGCTGATGTATTTTCTTATGTAACTGTGAAGACTGAATTTGCTACAGCATTGTATGCTTTTTACAAAGGTTAAAATAAGCTGTTTGTGAAAGAACATGTAGTATGCTGGAAACAAAGGGAGAGTCCTGGAAGGTTGTTCTTCTGTTAAGTCTTTGTTTGCTGGCTGAGAACAGGAACCTTTGATTACAGACGCACGTCAGCTCAAGAGTTTTTAAAGGCAAATTTTAGGAATAACAGTTTAGAAGGTCTGACACATGAATACTCCAAGAAAGGCCTAAGAATATTAGAGTTGCAGAAAAGGATTTTACTATGAATTGTTGGATTACACTAAGGCAGGGAGTTTTAAACCAAGTGTTGGAATGAGTCTCCTGACAGTAAAATTTGTTGGGTTATGTGAGACGTCTGTCCTCTGAGATGTTCCTAAAAACTTGTAGGAACACCTGTCCCTCCTTCATTCAGAAGAAACTCAAAGCCCTTTCGTAGCAGTATACGGGAAGTTTGTGTTTTTCCTTGAGTGGAATACAGTTTCCCCTGAGGTATGCTACAAAAGCAAAGCTGCTGAGTGGTCTCTGAGATGTATGGAGAATAGGAAATGGTATTGTGGTCAAGGAATATTCTGCAAGTCATCAATGTTTTTAATATATTACAACTAAGATGATAGCTTTTGTTAGCTCCCAGAATTGGTTTTCAGGATTGAGGTGCAGGTTATATATAGTGCTATGGTGGGGGCTACAAGTAATGCCACATATTCATCATTCTTTTCTACTGCAGCATATACACAGATTCTTAAATGAAACCTGGACTAGTCGTTATCACAAGGAACTAAATCCAGATTTGCTGACTTTTCTTTGGTCTGTCATTGCTTCTGTATTTTCACTTGGAGGCCTGTGTGGAGCCCTTATTGGAGGCAGCATGGCGATTCGGCTGGGCAGGTGAGTCACAGCAGCAGGCATATAGCAGGATGCTTTCCTTTCCTCCTTTCTTGCTGAAATATAAAATAAATAAATGGAAGAAGAGCAGGAAAAAATGTGACTTAGATGACTATAAATGTTTTTCACTTCAAAGCAGAGTTTTCTATTAGAATTTTACAGTTTGTTCCAATGTGACTTTAAAAGATGAGCCCTGAATGGCATCCTTCCAGTCCAGTCTTTCCATTGTCTTTATTGAAATCTAAGTAGGAGTATGCACATAGCGCATGGTAGGAAACACAGGTCCCCCATACGCATGTGCTGCCTTCATGCCGGTAAGGACACGCTGTGTCATCTGAACCATCTCATGCGCATTCTGTATAGATCTAGCATAAATGAACAACCCCCTACGCCTACCCTGTCAGGCATTTCTGTCAAATTTATGTATTACCCTTATGTTTGGACTTTGTTTTAAAATCTGAGTAAATAGTTGTATCAGATATCTGTCTTTCCAGTTAATAGCACGTTTCTTCAATATAAAGCCCATTTTTTCCGTATTACCAGAAAGGAAGACTTTTTTTAAAAAAAGCATGTTATTGCAGATTTTCTTAACAGTTTGGGATTTTTTTTCTCCTCTTTAGGAAAGGAGCTCTTTTGATGAATAATATTATAGCAATACTAGCCTCCATTTTAATGGGGATCAGTTTTCCTACAGGATTGTTTGAGTTACTGATTGCTGGAAGGTTTTTGATTGGCATAAATTCAGGTGAATGATTTCCTATTCCTGCTTTCAATAAACTATGCTGAATGATAAGTGATTGTTACTGCTGATTCTTTAGGTATTATGATATTTGTTTGTATGCTACTTTGTAGATATGGTGACAAAAATGTTCTGTAGTCTAACTTGGAATACAAAGGCAGCTAAATTAACAAAGAAATTAATTAAGTCTGATTTCCTGTGTTTTGGTTCAGTAAGTCTTTTCAAAGCAAAATCTATTAATAGGAAAATGTTTTCTCCATTCATTTGCAGGTATTGGGCTCTGTGTGCAGCCTCTGTATATTGGGGAGGTTGCCCCAAAACATCTTAGAGGTGGCATGGCCATGGGGAGTTCCATCTTTCTGACTGGGGGGATTCTGACAGGACAAATAATTGGTCTGAGGTTAGAAATGCATTTTTTTTTCTTGCCTTGCCTTACTCGCATGTAAAAAATTCCAATTCCCTGCAGCTCCCTGCAAAATACTCATTGTGGCCATTGCAGCATTAGTGAATGAGCTGCACACAGTTCATTACTCTACCTTTAAGAAGCAAACCCTGCTTTTGTCACGTTATTCCTACAACTGCAAACCATCTGTACTACCTCCCCAGGGAAATATTCTCAGTTTAGATGGGTCAGCCAGAGCAGCATCAGTAAAGCAGGTACATTTATGCTGAGTTCATATTTTCTACCAGTTTCTTGCTGGAGACAGTGGACGTTCATGAGACAGGACTTGAGAGCAAAGGACTCATGATTTCTGTTGTGCAGCACTGCTGCTGGCTTTGTCCCTTGTGAGATCAGATGAAGTCACCAGGGACTTTATCCAGTTGGGTCTTAAAAAGTTCCAAGAACAGAGACTGCCCAACTTCAAGATGAAAAGCTTCTTTCATGAAGTCTGCCAGAAGCTTTCCGCTGCCCTAAGAGCAGCTGCACATACCCTGAGGAACAGCACAGTGTCTGTTTTCCTCTGTCACTCTACCAAAAGCACTTAGACTTCTCTTTCTTTTTCCTTATAACTAGCTTCTGAATTAACTGGTTTTGGTAGATACTTTAGGTGAGAAGAGCTACAAAATAAAGTAGAATATAAATTTCAGAATGCATAATCTAGGGTCAGTATTTAAAATGCAATACACTTTCTATTTTAGCAAGTTTACATTGTTGCCTACAACACATCATCCTGCTGATTCTAACTGTACCAATTTTAATGATTCCATTCTATGCAGTACACCTTCTTGTTAGATCAACTTTGAATGGGAGGTAGGATCAGATGACTTTCTGAGTTCCTTTCTATCATAAATTATTGTATGACTCTCAAGAGCAGATGGAAATGATGCTGCTGACCTTAAGTTGAAGTCTATATGCTATTACTTTCTGGCATCGCTAGAAAACACTGCTCTGTCAAAGCTGCAAATAATGCTTAGGACCAACACAGCAACAAGCATCAGTAAAGCAGGGCTGCTCGCCTCTTCCCGAGTGAAACCTGATTTCAGAGTGGCTGGAAAATATTTTCCCAATGTCTCTCTGCTGAGGTTCACAAGATGTAGGTAACTGGTTACAAGGGAGCTTTTCCTGAAGGACAAACATCTTGCTCCCAAAAAGTTGCCTGAGTAGTCACCAATAGCTAACTGCTTCTTGGTGGTTTTTTTTGCTTCTTTTTCCCCACCTCTCCCAGGGAATTATTAGGTGGAGAAACATATTGGCCTCTGTTGCTATCCAGCAGCTGTTTCCCAGCATTTGCCCAACTTTTATTCCTGCCGTGGTTTCCTGAAAGTCCCAGATATCTTCTTATAGACAGAGGTGATGAGCTGAGCTGTGCCAAAGGTAACTTACAGCGTTTATACTTTCTCTGTGTCTTCAGAAAGGTACGATGAGTGTATTGGTTTCCAGATTCTCCTTTTCTCTTTATCAACACAGCACAGTTCTATCGCCTCGTGCTTTTTGGCCCATGTTTTTCCTCCAGTGAGCTTACATAGAAAAGGGATTGTGGAACTTGGGACTCTATAATGGATTGTGAACAAAACTTTATTATCTCATTTCAAATGTGTTCATGTTTTGTTACTCTCTAATGAAATCTTTAAAGGTTTAATAATTTTTCTCTTGGATGAAGTTACATACGTAAACTACTTAGCCTTTCACTGGATTGTTCGTTTCTCGGGTCATGTCACAGATAAGTATCAGTTACATCAGATGTTTTCTGTTGTACTTCTGTAAGAAATAATCGAAAGTAATATGATGAAAAGGAGACAGCTTAAGTAGCTGAAAAATTAGAGAGCTTTTTACTGAAAAATAGGTGATGTTAAAAAAAGCGATTCATTGGCTATTTGAACAGAAAACTCCTTATCCTCCATTTTCTAAATATTTAGTTATCTTTTGAATACCCTTTCCCCCCCTGTTATATCATGTGGGAGAACTGTGACAGCTTAGACTTTTAACTTTATTTTATCTTTAAGATCTATGATTGTTCTCCTTTTATTCAAACCCTACTCAAGAAATGACTGTAATGTGATAGCTGTGCAGTACTGCATAGATGAGCAAGTGAAGCCCACACACTACAAGAAGAATTTGAAAGACAAAAATTCAGATTAGTTGTGATATACTTTATCCTGAAATTACACAGTTCTCTTCATAGTGCAAGAAGAAACTAAATATCACCAGAGATTTTTTTTTCACAATAGAATGCCAAAAGGAGACACTGAGGTAGTGGTTTGTGTCCCCCCCCTGTTTGTCAACTGTTCTAATAAAAATGTGTCTCTCCCTGCTTACCTTGCCCAAAAATATTCATAGACCATCACAACTGCAAAAGCTACCTAACTACAAAGGACCTATAGAGTTCTGTCTAACTCGGAAGCCATGGACAAGATGACAGTAATATCCCTTTCAGATTATGATCTAGTTTGGGCTTCATTATATGTAAGTGAAGCTTGCAACTTCCAGATCATATTTAAGTCTTTCCTTTTTTTTTTTTTTTTTTTCATATAACATAACATAATCATTGAATGGGTTTTTTTTCAAGAATCGTGGCTGCTTCTGAACCTGATGCGGAAGAGTGGCTAGAGTTTCAAGCTGGTTACGCTGTTAGTGATAACAATAGCATTAGAAAGTTTGCTCCCAGCAGCATCAAAAGCTCTACTGTTGCCCCTAAGTGGGCAAATTGTCACATATGAAATATTTAATATTGAAGATTTTAGAGGAATTGATGTTATGTACTCTTTGGTTTTAGGACCATTAGTAAAGATTTTAGTCTTGCATCCAAATGACTTCTGATAATACTTGCCTTAGAAGAATTACTTACAATTTTTACTCCGGTTCCCTAAATGCGTTCCACTGGCAAAATTAAAGACAGGGACATAGCAAAAGACTTGATATCTGCCTAGCATTTGAGTAAAAGACTTCAAACTCATTAGAATGTGGTTTAATGAAAAGACTGTTTGGAGGTCTGTGGTTCAGATATGGAACACTTCAAAATATTTTGCTTGGTGAACATTTCAAAGTCAGATATTCCTCTAAAAAAAGCAAAACCATGCCACTGAAATCTCCAAATCCACCACAGCAAAAAATGTTGGAAAACCAGTAAGCAAAAAACAAGTCATAAAGCAAATTACTTTTTTCTCAGCTTCCTAAAGCAGAAAGTTTTCAGATCCTAGCAAAAGCCAGGTCGTTACGGAAAGAGATGATTTTCCAGAAGTTGTGGTCAATAGGTAAACATAAGAGAATTTATTTTCTTCTTTTTTAGCTTTGAAGCGATTTCATGGTTCTTCAGAGTATCAAAGGGAGATGGAAGACATACAGCGGGAGTGTTTTGCCTTAGATGGGGAGAAACCCAAGAAACCCTGGCAATTATTCACTGATCATGGTGTGAGGTGGCAGCTCATTACTGTGATTGTGATGACTATGGGCCAACAGCTCAGTGGGATCAATGCTGTAAGATTCCATATGTACAAACACCTTAAACAATTATTTAATTTTCATCTGTTTTTCAACCTTTTATTAACACAATGGATCCACGTAGAGAAACTCAGAGAAATGGGAAAAGTGGGAAAGAATGTATTTTTATTATTTCTGTGTTTCTCCTTTTTCCATTTTTTTTTTCACTTACATGTTTCTGCTGTGTAAATTTCTTTAAAGAATGACTTAATGCCTGTGTTTACATCTTCTGAAAAAAGTAAATAAAGGTGGATCAGCTTATCCCATTGTGTCTGGTTTAAGAATCTGAAGGAGTATATTCAGCAAGCTGAATAATTACATTTGCTTTTATGATAGCAATATATTTACCTAGACATGAATTTAACAGATTCTTCTTGCTGTTTACATCAAATTAGTAACTCATAATATAAAATACAGTGACCTGTGTGTTTAGTATGAACTTGACTTTGTTTGCAGCTGACAGTTTAACTATTGCGAATGCCCCATTATTTTCTTTTTTCTGTTGTAGATTTATTTCTATGCAACTTACATTTTTAAACAAGCTGGGATCTCAGCAGAAAAAATCCCGTATGTGACACTGGGCACTGGAGCTTGTGAATGCCTCACAGCCCTCACCTGTGTAAGTAACAACTTACTCTACATCCTAGCATAACGAGTAACGATTCTTCTTGAAGAATAACATTGGTAAATATGAGATCAATATTGTAACAGAAGATTATGTCTTGTCCACAGGGTTTACTGATAGACTACGTGGGAAGAAGATGTCTCATCATTGGGGGTTATCTCTTTATGGGCCTTTGGAGCATTGTTTTAACGTTCTCTCTGACTTACCAGGTGTAGAGAAGGACTCATTTATATTACATGATATGATTGTAGTGAGTGAAAATCTGTGACACTCAAAAGAAGGTGGAAGATAAGAGCTGCATAGGTTTAAACAGCAGCATAAAAAATCACAGCAGTTGAAAGATTTCTGCAGCCGTGTTTCCCTAAAATAAGAGAGTGGTGTCAGCTAAGATTTGGTCATGTATTTATCTTAAATCTGCGGCTGCATTTAAGGCTGACAAAACTAAGTGATGACAAAACAGCATTTATTCTAGCTTTTAAAGTAATTTTAGGATGAAATACTACATAGTGATGATCTCAAGCATTAGAGTCCACTTCGGTCACTTAATTGTAAAGCAAACAATCAAACAAAAATATTGTAAGGATGCTGAAATTCAAAAGACACTTAAATCCATTAAGTGTAAATTCACAAAAACTATTGGAAACTCACTAGAGATACTGAGTGCCTTAAGTGTATCATGCAAAGGCAACATCCTGTCTCGCTTTTGGGTGTAGCATATAGAGATGCATCGTAAATTGTTCTGTATGCTGTATCAGCTCCAATAAGGCAGCCCCACAAACCTCCTGAAATGGCCGTTTGGAGGAAATCTCTCTCTACACTTGCAGACGGTACTGCACTAAACATTTACCGTTAACTTCAGGTGATCCAAGCAAGGCGATGCAGCTGTAGCTCCAACAGCGAGCAACTCCATTTAGTCAGTATTTTTTTGCCTGATAAATCTGTATCTCACGAAGGCAGGATTTCAGAGCTGCAGTTCTTTCCCTGTCCCCACCACCGGCGTTTGGCGTTTGGTGCTGGCTGTGCACGGGGGGGTGAGGCGCAGTCACGCTGCAGATGGGACGTTTGGAGGGATAGCGGTGTGGGGCGGCGCAGCCTGGCAGGCGGGCCACCAAAGAGGTGCCTACAGCAATTTCTGTGCGGTTGGAGCAGCGTAAGCTGCTGGGCCAGGCAAAACGCTGAATGAGCCAGCCGTTAGGCAGTGGCCTAGGTTTAACTATTTTATTGGAACTTTCGTACATTTCTTGGTTTGCTTTTGAATAACGGGATTTCATGCTTGGGTTTGGTCTTTCCAATGCAGCTAGTTTCACATGTATATAGTAATCCTAGTGTTTCTTTACTGTGCTGTTGAAATTTACGTATACATAAATAATGTGATGAGAAGTCTGTTTGTGCTATGAAAGTGCTGAGTGACAGCTAACTCATGGGATCAGCATAAAATACCAACATAAACACTGACAAAATATTAAATTAGTAACAACATGTAATTCTTATGTTCCATATTGGTGTAAATTTTTAGCCTCGGAGGACTAATTATAAATCTTGACAGAAGTACTAGACTCCATTTAGTAAAAATTATTAAATGAACAATATTTAATTTCTCTGAAGCAGTACTGTTAAAGAAATTAGCTGTAAACAGCCATGAACGGCTGTTGGTCTTAGTTGCAATAAAATGGCAAAAGGAAGTGTAACTGTTAAGCCAAACTTTCAAACTGCATTATCAAAACCTGAACTAAACCTTCTCATTCTCTTGTTCCAGGACCTGTACTCGTGGGTGCCTTATGTGAGCATGACATCTATACTTGCCTTCATCTTGAGCTTTGGGTTGGGACCAGGTATTTCACAGTGATGAATGTTTTAAAGCGGTGAAACGTGTGTGTGGAGCCGGGGGGAGTGTCAGCAGCTCCGCTCTGCCAGGCAGTAAGTACTGACTGAGGCTGTGAATGCCCTGGCTGAGGAACACAAGTGAGCCCGCCCCATCAGAACAGTTTAGTCTCCCATAGCCTGAAACTGAGCAACTCAATTTTTGTGGCATTGGAAATAGCCACAAATGGACATTTAGCATAATAACTCCTGTTTCTGAAACTCGTTTCCCCAGGTGGCATAACAAATACCCTGACAGCTGAATTATTTATACAGTCTTCACGTCCTGCTGCTTACATGATAGCAGGGACTATCAGTTGGATTAGTTTCTTCACAACTGGGAGGCTCTTTGCCTTCATAGTGGTAAGTATGCATAACATGTTTTCCTAATTGCCTCACCTCCCATTTAATCTTCTCTCAGGTTCCAGCAAATTGCTTTTTCTTATACAGTAACACTTAAACATAGCAGGCATACTACCCATCAACCGAGTATAACTAGTCCCCTTAAAATATTTTTTAGGTATCAACAGAAAATACAAAACATGATGAATGAAAATTAAAAGGAATGCATGGGGGTAATTTTCATGTTCAGATTAAAAAACCAGAGACCATATCAAAACTAGAAAAACTTAATCAGATATTGAGATTCAAATAACGTATTTCTTAATAGTGCCTTGTGCTTTTATGTCAAAGTAAAGTAGAACTAGTACCTGGGGCTAGTGGTTCACATCTCTGGGAGCTCACTAAACTTACATACAGAGGATTCTGGGATCAGGAAGATTATGAGGAAAAACAATATAAGCTTTCATTTCTAGCTCTGTATTTTCAGTTTTAGCACTTATTCTAGAGAGCAAAACATGCAGGAACAGCACGCAACAGGGTATCCTGATTTGACTTGGTTTGGTTGAACTCTGCTTCTCAATAAGATAGTTGGATTTTTTAATGTATAGCATTGAAAAATATTAAGAAACGTTCAGAAAAAGATAAATCGTATAATCTTAAAATATGAGACAGCTAAATACCAAATGCTGACTTGTCATTTTGTCATTACATTATGAATTGTTTAGTGTGTGTTTAAACAGTTGGGTTTTGTTTTTGTTTTTTTTTTTAATAATAAAAGACAAATAAGTGTATTGCGCAGCATTTGGTAGTCTTTTAGCTAAAAAAAAAGTTTAAAAAAGTTACATGTAAAGCAAGGATAGGTTGAACGTCTTTTTATTAAAAATATCTGAGCAGCAATGTTGGGTGTGAATGGGAACAAAATGCTTTTTATTTTCCCAAACCCACTGTTATACTTGAAATATGTTGCAATCAAGTAAATTTTATTTTCAGAATGGACTGAAGCAGTATTGTTTTCTGGTGTTCTTACTGGAGTGCTCCTTAGTTGCTGCTTTCATCTTCCTCGTAATTCCTGAGACAAAAAACAAATCTTTTCTGGAAATCGAAAAGGAATTTCACAAGCTTAATTTTGGAAGAAATACTAAAAAAAAGGAAACAGAGCTTTATGAAAGAAGACAACTCCATGATGAATTTTAAAAAAGATTTGTGTAATTTCATAGCTGTAACAGAACTTAAATGAGAATTATGAACAGCGTCTTCTATATTAGCAGTATAATACCGTGAACAAGTAGCTTATTAAATCCTCCTGTATATTCAGAGGAAGTTTAATTAAAGGCAAGTTAATCTTTCTGAAATGCTGTCAAAACATGTATTGCTGAAATGCTATTAACAACATATTATATTATACATAGAAGACTCAATGCTTAGATACAGCTTGATGTTGTAGGAATGCAGAAATGCCAGGAGAGGGTGTTCAATGAATTCCCCCCCCCGCCCCCGGCAGATTTCATCAGGTAATTCAATAGCTCTTCTTTAATGTCTAAGTCCCTTCTTCAGATTCGTGTAGTAAAGTGTATGTTACTGCTTTACTGAATAAAATACTCTGAGCTGTTAAAACCCAAATGAGAACTGACCTACTGAGAAACCAATATTTGAAATATTCTAGTTTATATATAAATTGGGGTATTTAGTTGCCATTTTTCACTTAAATAACTTTTTTGAAAGATTTTACATTCCTCATCTAGTCCTACTACTGTAACTGTAGAAAGACAGTAAAGCATCTGAATTACTATCTGAATTACTGTTATATGTAAGAAAGTTTATTAGAAAGACTTGTTTTCTAAGAGGGTACTAATAAAACAGTTTCTGGGGTTTGAGTTTGGGTTTATTTTTTTGCCCTAACTTAGCATCTTAAAATTTTAAACTGCAACAGGGTAGAACCTCTTCTAGTTACCATGGCCAATTCCCAACAGACTGAGATGAACGTCACAAAAAGCACCACATAGCAGAGAGGACAGAATTAAATACATTTCACCTTTAAAGATTTTTCAAGATGGTCTGACAGAACACACACAAGGAGACTACAGAGAGCTTGAAGGACCCATTGAACGAGCTTTCTGCTCAGTGTCAAACATTTCGTCCAGGACTCTTTCTCAACTTAAAATAAATTCTTCATATTTTAGTAGTCAAAGAGTAGGAAGTCTTAATTACACATGGTGTTTATGTGCCTCTCTGATACTCCCTTCCACACCTGTAACTGCTAGGACAGTAGTTGTGCCTTACCTATTACTCATTTTCCTGGTTGTAAGCATCTCGTGATTCCATCTGTTATTTAATAAGTGCTACAGTAAGCACTAGATTTATGTTTTATCTTCCTTCTCTCAGAATCAAAGCTTTTAATGAAAACGTAGGAAGCAAACACCATTTCTCTGATTTTGGTAGCTAAATCAGCTGTTTAATTGAAAACATGTTAACTCTTAATGGGAAAGGAGCCAGTATCAGGATGGGATCTTCTTGTTCTTTAGTTTATCCTCTAAGTTTGCAAAATACTTCATTTTGGCTAGAAGCTTCTTGGCTTCTTGAAGATCATCTGAAATGAAATAAAAGATTACTAGTTTACAGAGGGAGGGCTGAATTTTCATTTTCAAAATGAATCTCAAGATTCCAATGACAGCACCCGTTTCAGTGCTAAGAACTGCAATTTGTAAGGACCCATACACTATTAAAACCATGTTGCCTGTTATTTTCATCTTGGATGGTTTTGTGAACCACCTCAACTGAGGTGTTTCACAAAACATGTAAAAATGTACCATTTAGAAAAGACATGTGACAGTAGTACCCTTTAATGACTTCTGTAAAGTGGCCATAGTATTGATGTAGCCACTGGGGTATTTTAAGTATATAGACAATTTTTTTTTTTTTTAAATGCATGCAGTTAGACCAACTGCCATCACTGGAAAATGCAGAAGATTTGTAGGACTCCAGTACAGATAGCATCAAGTCCAAAACTGATATTGAAACAGTTTCTCCTTAATGAAACAATTGGAGGGGAAAGGTTGTTTATCACCTACTGACAAGGATAGGTGCCACACAATCCTGAACTCTCGCAGTACAACAAGCGACAGATTATAAGGTTATAATTCTCCACATGCAGGGCCAGCCAGCACTACTTTGCGTTTGATGTTTTACAATTACAACACACTACTACATAAACCTAATAATAAAAGCATTCCAAGACCCAGAGAGAAATGTAAAGGTTTCTTCAAAGAGTAAGAAGCTAGTCTGGAATGGTTCAAGCTACTGCCTATCAACTGGTTGCGTGATAAAGTTATGTTAATTATTGCGCAGGATGTCCCTAGAACCTGAGGCTGAACAAGGCATCAGGTCTTTTCTTGCCCCACAGCTTCAGTGGCAAGTGGCAAAATTTTTCTTGTCTTGACAACCTGAGGCTGAACAAGGCATCAGGTCTTTTCTTGCCCCACAGCTTCAGTGGCAAGTGGCAAAATTTTTCTTGTCTTGACAACCTGAGGCTGAACAAGGCATCAGGTCTTTTCTTGCCCCACAGCTTCAGTGGCAAGTGGCAAAATTTTTCTTGTCTTGACGTTCACTGCAAAGAACAGTACCCGCTACTCTAGTGACAGCTTCAAGTCTGCAGAGAAAAATCTCCTTAATTCAAGTTTGAAACCTCAGAATAGGTGGTAAGTTTGATTAAGAAAGGAATCTCTCCTTCCCAATATTCTGGGAAACAAATAAACAAGTTCTTAGCATCTGCATTCCCACTTGAAGCAATCATTTCGATGCAAATTGAACTAACTGCAACTTTTGTACTGGATTTTTTTGAAGTTTAATGTGAGGTCCTGAATTTCCTCAATCAGCAGAAAGGTCGGCTTAGAAGTACTTAGTCTAACTACCAAACAAAGAACACTTGTTTATGCAGTATTTCTGCTCTGTACTTAGGAAATATTTGCCAATAAGAGAATGTGGTATTTTTAAGCACTTATAACTGGTATGTATGGCAGCTAAATACTTAATAGAAATAGCTACCTCTTTCAAAAGCTGCAGTCACCTCTTTGGTCAGTTCTTCTTGTTTAACTGTAAAACAAATGATTTCATTCACATTTTGTTACACACTTAGTATATTTAATACCACTGCATTCTGATTGTCTGTGGTGGGAAACTTAATTACGAGTCTCATAGCCTTTGGGAGCTAAGAGAGCTTTCCATAATATTACTGTCTTTTTTTTAATATTATAATTTCAAACAGATATATTTCTTTGTTTAAACAGGTTTACAGGCAGCAATTCCAATGCAAGTCAATGGTTACTAACTTCCCATAAATCTAATTTACTTTTGGTGTATCAGTTTACTCTGCTGCAGTTAGTTTTCTTCTACTTAGTTTTTATTCTAGTTATTCTAATTGCTTTTGGCACACTACTGTTATTGCAAAGAATTAAATATACCAATAAACGCAATGTTCTGGGTATCACCAACAATATAAAGAAAAAAGTTGCTTGTATAAGGGTAATAATCACTTAATATAATGGTTGCTAAGGTAAAGAAGGTGAAAGAAATACATTGTCTATATAAATGAAGAAATTATTTAATGTGGTCACTCAAGCATTTTATTAAACTTCATTTTGAGTGGTTCTTTCTTTTAGAACAGTCTACTTGCCCCAATCTGCTGAAGGTTGAATAAGAAGTTCCTTTTTATAGTCAACATATATACTGATTTTGCTATCAGAATAGATACTGTTATACAGATTTTCTTAAGCCAGATTTGATGTTTAGGTGGCATAAATTGGTAAAGACAACATTGTTTTTTGAGGGGAAGCTCTTGCAGTCAGTCAATTAAAGATGAATGTAAGTTGGAGATACTAAAAGAAATACACTGAAAAAGCCTTCAGAGACTCTTGTGTTATACAAGATACAGTAAATTAATTCTGTATAAAACCCTCAAATCATAACATACCTTTAATTAAAGTTTCAATTTCTTCAAGGATATCCTCATTTTTAGGCTCTGCTAATTTCTCATTCATTTCCATGATTTCTGTGAGAAACACTGGGTCTGCATCAGAGTCTGTCTCCTGTGCCGGCTCTACTCCTTTCAGCTCCAGCTGGTGAAGAAAATGGGAATTTGGAAATACACATTCTTGCGTCTATTTCAGTGTGAATTATTTTCTTGACTATGAAGTTTTTTAGTAGGCCTCACTCAGATTCATCTGATAAGCTTCTGTTTTATTCCATGAAACGTGCATGAACAGAGCCAGTCTTAAAATTGACTCCATAGGTAGACCATAAAAATCAGCAGTTAACCAAAGCAAAAAACATAACGAAGGCTGCCAAGGGCCAGACTGACATCTCAAAGGAACAGCCATGGCCAAAGACAACATGTGATGCACGAAACAAATCAGTGTAACATGAGCAGCAAATGAGATGGTAATAATCAGTGAAATGTCAAAGAAAGTAGTCCAAAAGCCGGTTAGTTTTCAGACAAGCTTGTTTTTGGTCTCCCTTCAATCCCTGGTAAACCTCTTTTTCAGAGGAACACAAATTAGTATGTTAATGATGGACTCAAAGGTCTGGTTCTTTACATCACCACCCGCAGCCCCAGCCACCTACGATTAGTGACAGGAGTACTGATAAAAGATGTAACGGACACCTTACTAGATAGAGGCCACGGCTCAGAGGGTTCAGGAGGGTTTGGTAGGCCTTGTTAATCAAGGAAGAGTGTTGCTCAGAGTAGTACTGTTCTTTCTGTGAATGGACGATAAAAAATAGTAACAAGTTAATAACAAGTGGCAAACTACATTACACTTTGTTACCTGCAGAGAAATAGTGGTCCCACACGCAACAATACATGTGTGTAAAACTGGAAGGTGATTTTTGACAGAGATAAGAACAGGGAGAGGGGCTGTCGGGACTTGTAATCTCTGTCAGCTCACACAACGAGGCTCTCAGGAACCGCAGCAGGGCCTCATTGTCATCCTCTGCCGCAAATCTGTGACTAAGTCGGAGTCTCTCCGAAGCACCAGGACCCAGCAGCTAGGCAGTCCCTGTAATCACAGGGCTGGAGGGCGGCGGGGACCCGGCGCTCCGCTCCGCAGGGCCGCCTGACCCGGCCGGAGACGGCACAGCCTAAGGTGAAAGGCGCCTTCTCCCCGGGCGGAGC
>NW_009649163.1:35867-55055 GCF_000708025.1 Charadrius vociferus
CGGCAGCCCGCGGGCAGGTGGGTGCCGGTGGCCACAAAGGATGGCGACCACCCGGGGAAGGCTCAGGGCCCCCCGGCACGATGGGCACGGGTGCTGCTGGAGAAAGCCAGCTAAAGATGAGTTGGCCGGTGGATTGTTCCCTCTTAAGCGGGGGGAAAGTGCGATGCTGCTGTGAATTGCCCTGTCCTGACAGGGCAGGGGGACGCCCTTTGTTGCCTTGCTGCTGTCGTTGAGAGCAACTGCTAGGGATGTGGCGTGTATCTTCGAGTCTGGCAGAGTTCTGTGTGTTAATTGTGTATACCTGTGGCTTTTTTGTAAATAAAATTGCTGAATAGAACCTGCGTGGAAGAGAGATGTGAAAATTAGTGAGTTGCAACTTATATTAAAAGAATAGTCAGCCAAAACACAGAATTGGCTTGCTGTGTGATAAACCTGTTGGGTGTTTTCAGCATCAAGAAAATGTGCTTTGTTTTATAGTTCTTATTTTTTCTTTTTCAGTTTTCCCATTTGTGTTTGGGGAGGTGCAATGGTTCCTGCTTTGTGTGTGGATGCTTTGTCAGAGAGTGCTGCACACATGTTTGTGAAATAAAGTGTGAGCCTTGAAGAACTCAAGTAAAAATCTGGGAGTAAGATTTAACTGTAGTTTTAGAACCAGTAGAGGGAGCAACACTTTCTTTTTTGAAAGGAAAAACATCATGATTTGCAAAATTCTTGGGATTTACCTATAATCCACACATGCACAATTTGGTTGAAAGTTTTACTTATTTGAAGACTGAGAAGAGACTTGCATATTAGTAGTATGGTGTGTGAATGTTTGCCAATTTTGCTTTGCTGTAGTTAACTTTTAAAAAATACTCTCTTTGAAGCCAACATGTCTCGAGAGACTGGAAGTGAAGCGCAGCCGTCTCAAGGTGCCCAACAGTCACAGACTGGTACCAGTTCCTCTTCCAGTGGGTCACAGAGTACAAGTCAGTCTTCCTCAAGTTCTGGGACTCTCAGTTCTTTGGACACTGTTCCCACTCAGGAGCTTCCGTCGATCCCTGAGGACCAGGAATCTGAAGAGCTTGTTCCTCAGCCTTGGGGTCGACTCTTTGCACTTGGAAAAGGTTTCAGCAATTGTGGTATGTGCATACTGTAATAAGCCTCTTGGTTCATTTCTAGTACATGAGAAAGTTTTGAGCAGCTTGGTAGATAGCAGTGTCTTTTTCAAATTAAGTACAAGCTTGCCACTTTTGCAGTAATGTTGTATTTCATACCACATCCCAGTGTTTATATTGAGTGTCCAGGTACACAGCTTCTGTAGACTTGGAGGAGATTTAGAGGAATTGAAAACCCTACTATTACTAAAGAGGATACAATTATTAAAATACTGTACAAGGTGTTGATAGTGCTTGGTGCTTTGTCTGAATTAAGACAAATAAACTTGATTGTATAGAAAGAATCTTGTCTTTGTTATCCTATGTATCATTCTGTAGTGCCGTAGTTAATAACTTCCTGCACTTTTGTGTTCTCTCTTTGCTTTACTTACCTCTCCTCTACAGACTGCGTGAATGATGAATACTGGTTTGGAAGAGACAAAAGCTGTGATTATAGTTTTTCTAAGCTAGGATTGTCTGAGACTGGCTTCTACCAAAACTATAGCAAGAAGCATTTCCGAATTTTCAGGGTAGGTGCTAAAAAGGTTGACTGTCTCTTTCTGTTTTGGCATAATTGAAAAATACTGACTTTGGCAGGCGCGGATCCTAAAGAAATCAAAGTTTAAGAACCTTCAATGTTGACTCCTTTAACAAGACTCTTGGTAATGCTCCATTAACTCACTTTATGAAATAAACCCAGTAGTCTGGTTTCCTGAGCCAACAATAGTATTTTTTTTGTAGTCTGTCAGGTCTTTACAGTAGAGTAATTTTCCCCCTTGTGCTTATCTTTTACCATTTTTTTTTCTCTTTGAGGAAATGGGTCCAAAAAATTCTTATGTTGCCTACATTGAAGACCACAGTGCAAATGGAACCTTTGTGAATAGAGAGCTCATTGGAAAAGGGAAGAGGCTTCCACTGACTCACAACTCTGAAATTGCACTGTCTATACAGACTAATAAGGGTAAAACGTACTATAACATAAGTAGGTTCTTCATGTGTTGACCAAGAGGTTTTTTCTGCAATAATTTGAGTATCTTTCTTGCAAGCTGAGCTTCTTCGTGAGTGCTATTAAAATACAGTCATGAATTGATGTTTTAGTACTCGCATAAAATTTATCTGTACCCACCTCAAACCTAGGAAAAAATAGAAAATATAAAAGAAACTACATCAGGAACCACCTTACTGGGGTATAAACCTTTACAGTTGTTTTCCTATTTTTGAAATGCTTTTGTGCTTCAGTATCCGTGTATGTGTTGGTGGGAACGGGGAAACTATTCAAGGGAAGTTGAAAAAAACCCCAGGTACTTACCAGATGCTGCATAATAATTAAAAAATGCTCTTAAAAATTAGGAAGGTTGGGGGTTTGTTCCTTTGCCTTTGCTTTTCCACTAAGGTGCTGTCTTCCTGATTATCACTTCTCTTTGTTCCCTGCTGTGACATTGAAATTCTTGCCTGTTTTGTCCTTAAATGTACTGTTAGTTGATTAAACTCTGTTGTGAAGTTAATACCAAAGATGACAGTTTTCAGTAATAAGATCACCTTGCTAACCCATAGCCAATGTCATTGATAGCATCAATTCACTTTTTAATATGTTTATGGTTTTATCCTAGCAGGCAGCATTTTCTTAGTTATGTTGTTGACTATAAAAGCTCAGGAAGCATAGTTGTTCATTATAACAAAATTGTAAGGTTAATAACAGGAAAATTACCTCCATTTATCTTCCTAGTGTTTGTATTTTCTGATCTTATGGTGGATGATCAGCTGGTGTTTCCTAGAGAATTCAGAGAGAAATATATAATGTCAAAGACTTTGGGAAGGTAAGCATCCTTCTTTCTGCAGTCTTAAGCTTTAATTTTTTTACTGATTTTAGTACTTTGTGCTGGAATCATTACCAGTGTTAATTGAGCTGCTGATTCAAAAAAAAAAAAAAAAAAAGAAGAATGATAACACCTGAGAAAACCTGTTCTTTACAACAGCTTAAATGGGAATTTTGGCTTTATTCCTATAATTGGCTAGGGTTTTGTAACCTACCATTAATTGTGAAACCCGCTTTTTTTCTCTAGAAGAGAATAAACTCTGTAGATTCTTAACAAGTTCTTAAATTTTATATATCAGTTTACTCAGTTATTGGAAGTAGAAGGAAGAGCTTTATGTCAGAACATAGCTTTCTACAACATCATTGTTGAGGCCTTTGGACAAAAAGGGAAGGAACTGTTTTCAGGAAAAAGGAGAGAGTCTATCTTAAGTGGAGGCTTTATTTATCTCTTGGAAAAAGATGGTCAGTGAAGAATTTGGAGGAGAATGCTTAAATGGAAGCAAATCCGAGTGCAAAATACAAGGATTTATTTCTGCAATATAATGGCTACTTAGTAAAAATAAAAGTATTGTCGTATCTATTCTTCAGAATTGTGCAGTCCTGTGTTGAGAGAGCTCTTCACTAAGTTCTCGTCTATTAAATGCATTTGTGTGATGGAAATGCTGACAGAGCTTGTCCTTGATATTCACTGGTACCCTTTGTACAAACAGATTAGTCGCTCTACATATTTAGTCCTGCATTTTTGAATGGGTGGCCCTTGACATCAGTTGCTATTTAAATAGACTTCCTAACTGTTGAATGCTTTCTGAGAAAGTTTTGACAACATGCCATATTCAGAAAGTCAGAAAGCGGCAGCCTCAAATTGTGTGTAATCAAATGCTTTCATTTCATTTGTCTATACTTATGCAGATTTTTGAAAGGTATTTGTACGCATTAACATAGCTGTGTTTTGATGTTAGTGGTGCCTGTGGAGAAGTCAAACTGGCATTTGAGAAGAGCACTTGTAACAAAGTTGCGGTAAAGATAATCAACAAACGGAAGTTCATGGCGAGTGGTATTAGAGAGGTGGTAAGTATTTTTGTGTGTTTGTCTGTGTTTTGGTCATCTTGCAGTGGTCCTGGAATATTTGGTAACCTCTGACTCCCTGGCTCTCTTCACCTAAAGAGGATTTTCTCACTTGGTGTCTTCTGTATGTAATTTCAAAATTCCTTTTGATCTTACCTATAGAATTCTCTAGAAAATGCTTGCTTTTATTCCTTGACCACGTTTCGTTATATTCATAATTTAGGACTGGTTGTTAATGTGGTATATACAAAGGGTGGTGGGGAGTCTTGTGGGGTTTATCTCCTAAAATGCATAGGCCCATCATAACCAGTGGAGTCTGAACAAAAATCTACAAACACTGCTAATTTTATTGTATTCTGCATCATACTACTTTTTAATAAAATTGTATGAAGCCCTTTGGGAAGGGCTTTTCATGTGTCTAGTCTTGTAGCAGAAGCCTGAATTTAAAGAAGAACAAGCCGAGTGGCTTTGCTCCAACATGAGAAAGATCCAAGCAATGTCATATCTATTACTCTAACTTCAATTTTATATAAGGGTGTAGAATAAACTTTGAAGAAAAGTACAGTTAGAGGCAAAAGTGCATGGAAGAAGGAGTTATGTAAATTGTGCTGCTGTGGATTTACTAAAACTAAATCAAGTAAGATTAACCTTATTAATTTCTTTGATGAGAAAATGGACTTCAGTGCACAGATACAATATACGGAATTGGTTCAAACTGACAAAGTATTTCATGGGATACTGTATAGGAAACTACTACTTGATCTGGAAGATATTTTTGTGAAGACAAAATTCTAAGGTGAAAAGGTAGCTGGCTGAGGAAAGGATACCAGGAGGTTTCAGTGGGAGTGGAATTAGTTACTAGTGGAAGTTTTGAGAATTTGTCTTGATGTTAGTCTTCTGCACTATTACGTTTAGAGGTCATGGCACAAAAAGTGGGAATCTACTAATTCAACTCTGGCACTGACCCAGAGTCTCTGTCGATGGAAAGGAAGACTGCAGTATCATGTATGAACAACTGATACTTTTGTATGCTGGAGTAATAGAAGTTAGGTGTTTAAAAGTGCAAGTTTGTATACTTCAGGATCAGCAACAATTTCTGCTATAATCTACACTTTTCCTAGTTCAGAGGAGGGGGTAGATATAGTTATTGGCACATGAATATGTGACATCAGTGTGATTGAAAATTGCAAAATGCTATTTTGGAACATCTCTAATAAGGATTAAGAAATGCTGTTATGAATTATAATTATTAAGAAATGCCATTGTACAAAGCAGATAGGGCTGCATCTGGAATCTTGTATACAGATTTGATCTTGTGTGTGTTCAAAGGTGATTGATTTGGATTGAAAGAAGAGAAGAAAACCTGCTGAGTTGATTTCATGAGTTGAGCCTAAGCCATAGATTAAAAGAATCTGTTTATGTTATCTTGCAAAACAGAGGCTGGGAGAGAGTAGTATTTAATTTTAGGGTGGGCCCATATGGGAAGCATCTTGGGGGGAGGATAGCTGTTTAAAGCACAATACCGATATATGCTTGCCAAGATTATTTTTTTTTCAGTTTGGAAACTATGTGGAGATTTCTAACCTGCAGTGAAATGACATGTCTGGAGCAATATCTTGCTACAGATAGTGAGAGCAGATTGTTCATTTAATTCACTGAAGGCACCTGATCAGTTTATGGAAAAAGATTATGTTATGGTTGCTTAAAGTATGAAGGGACATGAAACGATGGCTTTTCTGGTACTGTCTTGTATTTCTGATGTGTCTTATTCCTGAACAGCACTGTCTTACCCAATACAATATTTGATTCTTTTAATAGAACCCAGCTTTTAATATCAATACAGAAATTGAAATTTTGAAGAAAATAGATCACGTGAGTGTTATTGTACTTTTTTATTCTTCTTTGCTGCCTATGGTACTTCTGTAGTTCACTGACCTTAGTGTAGTAACTAAAGATCAATTTTATCCATGTAGAAAATATGCTAAAATATGCATATAACTTTTCTTGTGAGTAAGTCTATTGAACGCTTATTATTTCTTCTTTTAAGTATATTATGTCTTTACAGATTTGAGGTTTTAAAACCTTGGACAACTGAGATGTAAATTTGAGAAGAAACTTCACAGGAGAAGTTTCAACCTGAACCACTGTTGCAGAAATCTTTCCTTGATGCATGTTTTTGTAAATACTGCCAGTTAACCAAATACAAAGATTAGATTCCACTGGCAATTTTCTGAATTTGTATCCCCTCGTTCCCCTGTACGCCCCTCCCTGCCCTGCAAAAGGCGTTTCTTTTACTTTTGTGAAGAAGAAAGTGTGCATAGCTTAATGAACTTTCCCTTGCTTCCCAGTGTACTATTGCATATAAAGAAAATATTGAGGGTATGGTAACTCACAACTGGAAAAAATAAGGATATTTGTTCAGCTGTAGTCACCGCAAGAGTTGACTGGTTTTGTGTGTGGATTTACGAGGGGAGAAGACAACAGACTTCAATGTTGTTTGCCAAAGCCTGGGGCACTAGTCAGTTTTGTTAAGTGTTAGTTTAACAGGCATGGTTGAAATCATACTGAAAGAGCAACTTTAGGATGATAAACTGTTGATAATATATTTTACAAATGAACTGGAAGAGGATAGATTTAGAATAGATATTAGGAAGCAATTTTTCCCTGTGCGGGCAGTGAGCCCCTGGGGCAGGTTGCCCCGAGAAGCTGTGGCTGCCCCATCCCTGGAGGTGTTCAAGGCCAGGTTGGACGGGGCTTGGAGCAACCTGGGCTGGGGGGAGGTGGCCCTGCCCAGGGCAGGGGGGGGTGGGACTGGGTGGTCTTCAAGATCCCTTCCAACCCAAACCATTCTATGATTCTACTTTTTTGTGTTCCCTTTTTTTTATTATTAGCCGTGCTTAATCAAGATCAAAAACTTCTTTGAAGCAGAGGATTACTACATTGTTTTGGAACTGTAAGTAACTTGTTTGAACGTAAACGCATAAAATGAAATGTTTTTCATAGCCACAAAGGATGTGTATAGTTCTGAACTCTGGGGGTTTTTGTTTGTTTTGTTTTTTTCTTTTGCTGGCCTCCACTGTTCTCTGAAACCTTTGTAAAATTAGTACTAGGGTAACCAGGAGAGTAATTCTCCTATGCTTTGAAGGCACTTAGTGCCTTGATAGTTGCCCACTATGCTGCTGTTGTGGATCGCTGCTACTTTTTTTGATTTTCAGCTCGTAAGAGGAGGCTGATCAAAAATCTTGTAACAACTCCCATTGAAGACTCAGGAGATTAGGCTTTATTCAGCAGCCCGTGTGCTGTATTTAGGACGTTGCTCACTCGTTTTCAGAAATGTATTCCTTCTCTGTAGTCAAAATAGCCAAATGTTTTGGTGTCAGTCTTGTCTAATGAGATGAATCTTTTGAAAGTAATATATTGACTTGTTACCTGCATTTGTTTTAGGATGGAAGGAGGAGAATTGTATGATAGAGTGTCAAGGCCAATCAAGATGAAAGAAGCTACCTGCAAGTTGTATTTTTATCAGATGCTGCTTGCTGTAAAGGTAGATAATAATGAATTCTACAATATGGTTATGAATATGAACGTCAGATGAATTTTTCTGTCATTTGTCGCTTCTGAAACCTGTGCAAGCAATCGGCACAGCACTCTTAACAAGTTGGTTTAACAAGATTCTTTACCTCACTGCAGCCAAAGAACATTCAAACACTCTTGCTCATTAAAAACAAGGACTAAATTAGTACAGGCTGTGCTTGTTGATGGCAGGATTATCATGTGAGACTTTTAGTAGTGTGTGGGCAAAGAGTCATCAGTGTAGTAGCCTTCAAAAAAATTAGTGATCGGATGCTTTACTATGCACTCCTGAATGGGCATTTCACTTCAGTAGACAACAGATTAAGACTACTTTAGTAGATTTCAAATACTGAATATTGAGTCTTTAGATAAATTTCTTTGAAATTCATGAAATGGTAAGCATATTTCATTAGTAACTTCTGCAAGATTGTTTTCTACATCAAACTTAATTGTCTGGACCTGAATATGCTTTCAGTTCAATTCTTTTCCTTTTTTCTTTTGACTCAATTTTAATATCTTGCAACTGCCAAGAATAGAAACTTAGTAGTTGTTGTGTAGCAGGAATTCATAAATAATAAACCTAGAATGATTTTCCTCATTAGTGAGTAAACTATTGTATTTTTCCCCAATTCTCATTTTTGGGACAGCTGCTCATATAATAGAAATGGTGTTATTGCCTGCTACTTCATGATGATACTATGTCTTCAGGTAAAATAAAGAAAAGCTTCCCTTCAGTGTAAATGTGAAGACATCTGTAGTACGTATTTTGTACTACTAGTTAGAATCAATGTTGTTGCTAGTTTTAATGAAGAATTCATTGTATCTTAATATATCAGCCATTTATGACTGAGCTTTGATTCTTGCTTGCTGTCAGACGTCCTCCCAATGAAGGTAGAAGTCTGTTGTCAGATTTGGAGTCAGTAGAAAACTGGATAGTAGACCTGGACATAGACTTCAGAACTGCAGATAAGGGAACAATTCTGCATTTACCTCAAAGAAGTAATTTTTTTCAAAATCCTTTGTATATTTAATCTGACGTTGATCTTGTATCTCCTCCTTACTCAGTTTTCCTAGTTATATCACCAGGTTTTTGAACCCTTTTTCAGCCTCCGGCTCTTTGACGACTGAGGTGTATTTTGAATCTGTCTACTGTTACTCACCAGTGCGAGGACTGTTGTGGCTTGGTGATGCAAACTGAAATGTGGACTTGTATTTAAGAGGTTATGATCATACAATAATGATGACTAAGAGAAAGGAAAAAGAGATGGAAAACCAGAATTCCTACAAAGACAATGTAGAACTTTGGTCGTCCTTAGTCCTGTTGCTTTTACTGAGATGAGGAAAGAAATATAGCTTTTGAGTGAACGGGAAGAATGGAACATCTTGCCAGGTCTACATAGTGTGCTTGTATTGAGATTTGACATTTGAAGCATAATGGTTTCTAAGGCTGGGGGTTTTGTTTGCTTGTTTGCTTTAAGAAGTCATAAGCTGTGTAGCTTTAAATGTATATATGCCTCTTACACAACCATTTCAGTTATCCTGCCATTGCAACATGAAAATTTGGAAAACTTACATTTAAAAAAGTTAATAGTCTGGTTTTCTTTGATTGTACATCTGTATTTATCTAGTATCTTCATGACAATGGAATTATACACCGAGATCTAAAGCCAGAGAATGTGCTACTTTCATCTTCTGAAGAGACATGCCTTATAAAGGTAAGGAAACTTACATTCCTTCTTGTTTATTCAGAAAATTGGGGGTATTCCTTCCCATTCTTCTCAATATTTATTTAAACATAGCAAAAAACCCAAAGCATTGTGGTATTAGTCATACAAACTATGAAGTTACTTAAAGCATTGAGGGTTTTTTTATAATTTTAATTTTATATTTGTGGATATTTCAATCCATACACTTCTCTAAGAACAACTGAGAAATGTCATGCTTGCATTGCACTTAATTGAGTACACAATTTCAAATGTCGATTTTTTTTTTTTTCCCCCCAATAAAATCTAAATCCTTGAATTACAGACAGCATTTCCACAAATATCCAGCCTGTACGGTGACAGGTTACTTTGTTGTTGGTTTGGGTTTTTTTGTGGGGGATTTAGGTTTGGGGTTTATTGTGGGTGGGTTTTGTTGGGTTTCTTTTGTTTGTTTGTTTCCAGATAAAGCATTGAATAGATCTGCATGCTAAACTGCTTATTTTTCAAGTAATCTCTTCTAATAAACTATAATTCCTTTATTCTGTGGTTGTCCCTTCACATCCAAATCTGAGAATACTTTTTGCTAGTGTAAAGTGTGATCCTCTGTCATTTCTCCCTGCTCCTTCTCTCCCATTCTCAGTTATTGTTTACTGACTGCTTAACAATGTTTGGGGTAAATTTTGTTCATAGTCATGCAGTGGAACTGACTTGGAAAGAAGAAACTTAATGTTACCTCCTGATGTATGTTGACAATATGATATGTTCTAGCACAATCAATCCTAATATGTAATGTGCTGTTACCATTTTTAAATACAAGATTACAGATTTTGGACAATCCAAGATTCTTGGAGAAACTTCTCTTATGAAAACATTATGTGGTACTCCCACGTATCTTGCTCCTGAGGTTCTAAATTCACTTGGGACTGCTGGATACAGCCGAGCTGTGGACTGCTGGAGTTTAGGAGTTATTCTTTTTGTATGGTAAGATATTATGTAGATGCTACCTTCATTGGGCAGTCATTGACATACGTGGCTTGAGACTTGGCAACTTCAGTGTCTTTATTAGGAAGTGAAAGTGTGTTTAAAACTATGTACATGTAAAAGATGCTACGATAGCAGGTGCTTTAAAATGTGTGATTTTAGTGTTTCATTCACTATGACAAAATCTGTATTTTTTAACTTGTTGTCTTCTTTCATATAGCTTGTGTGGATATCCACCATTTAATGAGCAAAATACTCGACTATCTCTGAAAGATCAAATCACTCGTGGAGAATACACATTCATTTCAAAAGAATGGAAGCATGTATCAGACATGGGTATGACTCCATTACAATGGGTAGCAGAATATCTAGCTCTTTTCCTGTCGTTTTTGTTTTACTTTAACTTCTTTTCAGCTGTATGGCACATTGCATGTTGATATGGTTAGTTTCTAAAGTAGTCTTTTAAAAATGTTTTTGTTTTTTTAAGTTCAAAGTTGAAGCATTAGAGAGACATTACAAACATTAGAAAGGTGACAAAAGGAAGACTAGGGAAAACGTGGGCCCTCTCTGGAAGGAAAGGGGAGACCTGGTCACCCGGGTTATGCACAAGGCTCATTGACTTTTTTGCTTCACTCTTTACTGGCAAGTGCTCTAGCCACACCACCCAAGGTGCAGAAGGCAAAATCAGGGACTGGGAGAATGAACAACCACCCACCGTAGGAGAAGACCAAGTTCCATCTAAGGAACCTGAAGGTGCACAAGTCCATTGGACCTGATGAGATGCATCCATGGGTCCTGAGGGAACTGGTGGATGAAGTTGCCAAGCCACTATCCATCATATTTGAGAAGTCATGCCAATTTGGTGAAACTCTTGCTGACTTGAAAAGCAGAAATATAACCCCCGTTTTTTAAAAAGGGAAAAAAGGAAGACCTGGGAAACTGCAGGCCGGTCAGTCTCACCTCTGTGCCTGGCAAGATCTTGGAGCAGATCCTCCTGGAAACTATGCTAAGGCACGTGGAAAATAAGGAAGTGATCGGTGGCAGCCAACATGGCTTCACCAAGGGCAAATCATGTCTGACAAATCTGTTTGCCTTCTACGATGGCATTACAGCATTGGTAGTTAAGGGAAGAGCAACTGACATCATCTACCTGGACTTGTGCAAAGCATTTGATGCTGTCCCACATGACATCCTTGTCTCAAAATTGGAGAGACATGGATTTGACGGACGGACCACTCGTTGGATAAAGACTTGGCTGGATGGCTGCACTCAGAGTTGCGGTCAAAGGCTAAATGTCCAAGTGGCAACCAGTGATGAGTGGTGTTCCTAAGGGGTTGGTACCGAGACTGGTGCTGTCTAACATCTTAGTTGGCGACAGTGGGGTTGAGCGCACCCTCAGCAAATTTGCCAACACCACCAATCTGTGTAGTGTGGTCAACACGCTGGAGGGGAGGAATGCATCCAGAGGGACCTGGACAGGCCGGAGAGGTGGGCCTGTGCAAACCTCATGAAGTTCAACAAGGCCAACTGCAAGGTCCTGCACCTAGGTCAGGGCAATCCCAAGCACAAATACAGGCTGGGCAGAGAATGGGCTGTGAGCAGCCCTGAGAAGGAGTTGCGGGTATTGGTGGATGAAAAGCTCAACATGAGCCAGCAATGTGCACTGACAGCCCAGAAAGCCAACCGCATCCTGGGCTGCATCAAAAGAAGCATGGCCAGCAGGACGAGGGAGGGGATTCTGCCCCTCTGCTCTGCTCTGGTTAGACCGCACCTGGAGTACTGTGTCCAGTTCTGGAGCCCTCAACATAAGAAGGACATGGATCTGTTGGAGTGGGGCCAGAGGAGGCTCCGGAGATGCTGCGGGGGCTGGAGCCCCTCTGCTGGGAGAACAGACTGAGAGAGTTGGGGAGGGTTCAGCCTGGAGAAGAGAAGGCTCCAGGGAGACCTTATAGCCCTTTCCAGTACCTGAAGGGGCCCTACAGGAAAGATGGGGTGAAACTCTTTCTCAGGGATTGTAGCGATAGGACGAGGGGTAATGGTTTTAAACTGAGAAAGGGTGGATTTAGATTAGATATTAGGATTTAGATTAGATATTAGGAAGAAATTCTTTACTCTCAGGGTGGTGATACACTGGGAGGTTGCCCCGAGAAGCTGTGGCTGGCCCATCCCTGGAGGTGTTCAAGGCCAGGTTGGACGGGGCTCTGAGCAACCTGGGCTGGGGGGAGGTGGCCCTGCCCAGGGCAGGGGGGTTGGAACAAGATGATCTTCGAGGTCCCTTCCAACCCAAAGCATTCTATGATTCTATGAAACAGCAGATGCATTTTCATTGAAGAGATTTCTTAGTAATATTTAGCTTAATAACTAAATAACTAAATAAAGTAATATTTAGTTAATAACTACAGAAGTATAGAGTTTTCAGGCACACATGTCTATTTTTCCTCTTTTCACTTTTTCTTCTGACTTTATCAAGCTGGTCTACAAACTTTGCCTTGTACAAAGATTCTTCAAGTGTTGAACCAAAAATGCCAGGAATTTAAGGGAAATGAGTTAAAATTCCAAGAGAGAAATGTTAAGAGTAATTTCATGGTGCTAGTCTTTAAGCTTAAAATATCAGCCACATTTGTGGAATCAGCTGTTAAGTTTGGCCCACTCTAAGCTAAGTAGTCTGCAAAACTAATCGAGCTTTTTCATAGCAAACTGAAATCATAGTTACTGTCTGCATGCATTTCTTCTTCAGGACATATTATATGCACAAAATAATTGTAGTATTTGCCTTGGATACTCCTTTGTATGTGCAGAGGAGTTTCTAATAAATGTGATCATTCTTTTTCTAGTAAAGTTATCAAATACAACTCCTTCCTGAATTATTTGAAGCTTATTCAATAATAAGTCAGACATATGTAAGAATGGAAACTGTGTTAAGGTTGTACATAGTCTTAATAGTATGTATAACAGAATAATCAGATACAATGAAAAGTAAATCTTGTCAAAATTCCTCTATGGGAGATTTGGAGTCATAAAATATGACACAAATGCCGTATTTTTCAGTGTCTATTAAGCAGTTTCCTAAGAAAATAAAGTTTACATGATTATGTTGAGCACATATCTCTTCTTTCCTATCTTCCCAGATGGATAATCTGCTCTCCAAGACACTGTAAACCAGGAAACTTAATTTAGCTGTCTTTGCTTGTCCACAGTAATACTGAAGCTCTTAGGAAATTGCTGAACTTCCTGTGCATGCTCAGAACATCAATTGTGGACACAGAATCACAGAATGGGTAGGGTTGGAAGGGACCTCTGGAGATCATCTAGTCCAACCGCCCGGCCAGAGCAGGGTCACCTACAGCAGGTTGCACAGGACAGCGTCCAGGCGGGTTTTGAATGTCTCCAGAGTGGGAGACTCCACCCCCTCTCTGGGCAGCCTGTTCCAGTGCTCCACTACCCTCAAAGTAAAGAAGTTCCTTCTCATGTTAAGATGGAACTTCCTATGTTCAAGTTTATGCCCATTACCCCTCGTCCTATCACTGGGCGCCACTGAAAAAAGACTGCTCCCATCCCCCTGGCATCCTCCCGTTAAGTATTTGTAAGTATTAATAAGATCCCCCCTCAATCTTCTTTTCTCTAGACTAAAGAGACCCAAGTCCCTAAGCCTTTCTCTATAGGAGAGATGTTCCAATCCCCATGCTCAGTATATCGGTAATTTTGGTATGCTGAAAAGTGTTAAATCATGTGCATGTGAAGGAAAAATGGTTCTAGTCTGCACCCCTCCATATGCATAGAAAAAAGAAAAGTGCTCTGCCTAGCCAGTATTTCTGCGTATTGTCCTGAAGTGTTATCAGTCGCATTGTTGCACGTAGCTTTGGTTTGTGCATATTACAGAACTTATTTTCAGGTAATGAATTTATTGATTATATGCCAACCAACTCTTTTTATTATCTTAGCTCTGGATCTTGTGAAGAAGCTGTTAGTGGTGGATCCAAGCAAACGTCTTACAACAGAGGAAGCCTTAGAGCATCCTTGGCTTCAGGTAGGCATTGAGTCTTAACTGAAGTACAGCAAAGCTGGCTTGTTCTGGGGATAATGATGTAAATTCATCTTGACGTACATTCAAAGGCAGTTCAATAGCCTGAATTTTATGAGATTTTGTTGATACAGTGTAATTTGTTTCAGCAAGGAAGCAGGGGAACACTGACTATTCTGGTCACCAGAGATAGAACAGGTGCCTAATCCTGCTGTGGAGAATACCATAAAAGGGATACGATGATGTGCAATGAGAGCTTCAATTCTTTAGCTTCATGGGACTAGCAACTGTTACCTTAAGTTAGCGCTTAAGACTGCCTGTCCATAGGCTGTCTCTGACAGTAGGCAGCAGAAGAGCAATTGTCATTTGGTGCTTCTCATAGGCACGTGCTGCTGCCTGCCTGCCAGCTGGCTGTACAGTTTCTGCTGGCTGCTGTAAGACCAGAGAGGTCCTACTGCCTACTTACAGAAGAAGAGGAGAGGAAGAAAAGGCCTTGTTTAGGAATTATTTGTGTGTTTTACTGGCGTTGTCAATGACATGTAGGAAGAGGAGCCATCAGATCCCAACCTGTAGGATGACATTAGCCCAGGTACTGTAGCTGCCACTTTCCTGTTGGACAACTCTAAACCAAGCAGAGTGAGCATCTTGAACAGACTGCTTCCATGTCTCTCTGTTGGAAGCAAGATGATCTTGCAGCACCTTGTTGTGTGTCAAAACCTTTGTGGGATGGAACCTTCTCTTTCTTGCAGCGTACGGAACAGAGATGCTTCTTCACTCTCTCAACAAGCAAATGCTGTCTCTGCAGCACACGGATTGTTCTTCTTTTCCTGTTCTCCTTGTCTTTTCCTCTTGCAATGGCAACGAGACCCCCTGTTGTTTTTCAATGTGTTTATTTTCTTGGCCCCTGTCCCTGCAAAAGCCTTCATTAGCTCTTCCCCCTTCCTATTGCTGCTTTTACAGCATGGTATGCTTTCTCAGTCCTTCAGTTCCATGGTCCTTTTCAACTGTTATTGCTGCTATTTGTAGTATTGTAGCCTTGCCTGATGCTGCTCAGTGCCTTTTTCTACTCTAAACACATTTCTGCTTGATTTCCATTTTAATTGACTTCTCCTTTGCCTTCAACCTTGTCATGAGGTCTCCATATGTAGGTTTTACCTTGCCACATCACACAGTCTTCTGCCAGAGAGAAAAAAGAATCAGTAACTTACTCCTCTCTTCTCCAAAGTGGCCACACTATCCTTAGTTTTATTTCTGTTGCCTTTTCTCTTTATTATCTGGATAGTGCATCGTCTTTGTGGCTTAACTGTCTAACAGCACTGCAGCTCACAAGACTTCATGTACCCTCTCTGCACAGGCTGAGGGCGTTTCTCAGCCTTGACCAATTTGATTACCTCCTGATGCAGCCTGACCCATGCTGGAATGTGTCTTACTGCTCACTGTGCTGGAACCCTTGGCAACAGCCATAAGAACTTGTATAGGAGAGCTTTTTCTTCTTTTGGTCTCATGATGTTTATTACATTGTCATATAATAAATGTGGCTCAAAGCAGTTTGGTCCTTGCCAAGCATTGTAATTCTCTCAGACTAAATCCACAATATCTCATGGTTGATGCATCTTCAGTAACCTGTATTCAGGTAAGGGAGACGGACTCAGATGCTATAATTTGTCCACCTATCTAGCTGGAAGAAGGCATTTCATAGTTTATATGTTCACTATTCCGTGGTTATCCCATGGATATTTGTCTCTGGATTATGTTTTATAGGCATTGTAGAGTACTGAAGACTTCTGTCGAGCTAAACTAGGTTCCGTTCCAGCCTATCATCTTTAGTTAAATAGTGTCAGGACTGCTGCAGTCCTGTCATCTCTGGCCTTTCCATCAAAACAGCTGTGTTTTCTTTGTGGGAGGAAGATGAAACTCATTTTGATGTTAAGAGATCACAGTTCAGTGGTCCAATGGTAAATTCCAACAATGACGTCTTCATGGTCTCTGCTTAGGAAGACTTGGAATATGTAGAGCTTGCAAATATCTGCCTGGGTCAACACTGTAGAGTAGTGGTTGAGCACAAGCAGTAGGTACAGCTCTTTCTACTTCTGTGCCATGCCATCCAGCAAGTTGCAGGTCTGTTGCTCTATTTAATGCCAACTTTTTTGTCACTAATTCTTTCCCACCATCCAGTTGGCTTCTGCTGGAAGTTGTGGTGCCAGTTTAGCAGCAGAGTTTGATGACCCTCTCTATCTTTAATTTTTGTTGAAGGATACTGTTATTAAGCTGCTCGTCTCCATACTATGGTCCTGATTCCTTGGAATTTTTTCTCAGAAAATAAAGCCCAGTCTGCATCTGTAACTAGTCTGTGCGTTCAAATTTTTAGTCCCTGCAGACAGGACTGCAAAAAAGACGTGGAGTATTCTGCTGAATACCTTCTTCCAATACAACCAGCAGCTTCTGCATCCTTTTGGAGCCACCTCTTCTCAGAACTGTTTAACACCTGAGAATCAAGATGTGGTTTTTAGAGACCAAGGCTGATTGTGGTTCTGATAGGATGGACCTCCACCTTTGAGCATTGTAACAGAGTCCCACTTCCTCATCTTGTTTGTGTGGGCAGGCAGTGCAGAATCCTGCGGATTTTTTCTGGCAAGTGCCCAGGACTACTCTGTCCTTACTATGATGAGTATGAATAAGTATCATTGGTTTGGGAACCCTCTGAGTAGGAGGTGATGGTTTCTCTGCCTCCTGTTACAGTGTAGTTAGGTTTGTGAGAGGTAGCCTTTAGGTGGTCTTTTATTAGTTTTGGCACTCCAGAGGTGACCACTGGGCCTATGAGCTTTCCTGGATATTTTTGCTTGAGGAGGCTGAAGAAAGCCACCCCGCCTTCCTGAGACAGAAAATGCATTTGGATGACTGTTTTTAAGTCATTAACTTGTGCTAATTATAATGCTGGGCACCAGAAAATTCTTCCTGACATTTCTGCCTTTTACTACTGTAGTTATGTGTGTAACTTATACAGTGAGTTAATCGGCTGTAGATTCTCACATTTAGATTATTATAATTCTGAGCAGGAAATGTTATTGGTAAACCCTGCTACACTTACTTTAAGAATCGCTAGTATGCATAATAGGAAATATATGACAATGATTTAGACACGCTAAGAATTTGAGATATTTCTGTATGTTAAGTCAGGTTGTTAGCATCTTGATTACGTATTCCTTTTAGGGACACCTCTTACTGTTATGTTTAATTTTGAAGACAGGACAAAAAGTTTCAGAAAACATACCTGCAAATCCAAATGTCATTGACCATTCAGATGCCATTCTTTAAACTGTTTCCCTTCATGGGCTGTTACTAAGACTATCAGTTGTTTATAGGTGATGTACACTGCCTGCTTGGAAGGCCAACATCCAATATGTTCAGTTCTAGATATCACACACGTTGAATACTACCACCAAAAGAGCTCCTTGAGTCCTGTTACTGTGAGTAGTGAGAAGGAGTTACTGGCTCCCCACTCCCTCTTGTGTTGTCTGTAAGTATTGTCTTTAAGAGTTAGCATGGAAGAAACACAACAGATGCATACTTTACGTGTACAGCTAGTGCCTGTTAGCTCTCTCTAATGGTTCTGGGTCCACTAGGGAATTTTTCAGATATTAAAAGTAAGCATGTTCTCAAAACGGAACTTAATTTCTACAGCTGTATCTAAACCAGTAGTGCTTTCAAATTAGTGTTTTAAATACCTGTGCTGTTTACTCCATTCTTTGTTTAAATTTAAAACTTTAAATCTTAATGGGCTGCTTAAAGCTAAGTACTACTCAGTGGAGATGTCTTACCTGTATTTACTAGGTACTTAATAAAACATTTCTCAAAGGCATGTAAACAATTAATTGCTGCTTCTCCGTGTTTAAACTTCTCTGGGATCTTTTGAATGGGAAAAGAGTAGTTGCTTGCATGCTGAAAAAAGTCAGGTGTTTGTTATATAAACGGAAAAAATTTTATCTTATCTTGCTCATCAACTCAAATGTAGCCATAGTCAAAACAGGTGACACTGGAAAAGAAAGAGAAGACCCAGTTCTATATAAAATAAACTGGGTGTTCACATTAAAGCCTTTTTGTAGCACTGAAGAACATATTTAAACCAAAAAAAGGAGATACTGTGTTACTCCATAGCTTAGAAAAAGAACTCCCTTCCCTGCCTTCACTAAAAAAAAAAAAAGCTAAAACATTTAAAAAACTTAGGAGCTCAATAATCCTTATTTCTAATTGTCTCTAGCAGTGAATGTCTCAGTCAATTCTCTTTGAGTTTCCCAGTCTTTGCTGTGATAATGGAAAAATATTATACAACTGTTAGCTTCAGTAAGTCATTTTGAATAAATGTCTGGTTTTGGTTCTAGATCAGTTGTTCAGTTGGTGAACACACAGTCACTGTGCAGAGCTCAGCTGAAGGAAATGATCTGTATTAAATCATTATGAGCAGCACACTGTGTTTAGTCCTGTGAAAGGTTTAAAGACCTGACTTTGGGTTTGGAAGTCTGATTTAGGGTTTGTAGGTAATCCATAACAACCTGTTCTAATAAAATTCCTGCAGGAGAAATTGCTGAAACTAGAGAATGAGATTTTCTTTTCAAAACGGGGAGCATGCTATGCCAACTAAATATCTTCTTTGCATCGATTTCCTGTTCCCTGAGGTTGCCTGCACGTACCAAGAGCACCCCAGTCACTGGCAGCTGAACCAGAACGAGGTTACATGCTAGCTTTTTCTCTTGAAACGTGCCTGACTTTCTGCTAAACTAGCCTCTCTTAACAAAGGATCTCTGCTGCCCTTCCGTCCCTGTGCTGTCCTTTCCTCCTCTTAATGCTTCTGCAGCCGGGCCTGTTTATGCACAGCTGACACTAATAAGTCCACTT
>NW_009649163.1:55075-59837 GCF_000708025.1 Charadrius vociferus
TTTCCCTCCACTAATGGCAGTTTCGGGCTTACCACTTTGGGTAAATAGAGCATGAACTGTGCTACCCAGTGAGCCTCTGTAGTGATATGAAAGCTCTATGAGTAATGGAATATTTGTTGGTAATCATTTGGGTTTTCAAAAGGGAAACTCCAGTGAAATGCTTGCCCAAATTCTGAATATTTACTTTCCAAATGTTTCCATTTACAACCATTTGTATGTTCTATGGACTTATTTATGTTAAGGATAATAAGGATAACTGTGGAATGCTTGTTAAGATAATGTTTTGTTTGCAAGTTTGGTGTGGGGGTTTGGGGTGTGTGTTTGTTTGTTTTTAGGGTATGGGTGTTTCACCTGGTTCTTCTCTACCTACTGTGTACAACAGGATTGCTTTAGGGAGGGTGGTGTGTGGTAATGAAAACTACCCAAATTTGGGATACTGGTGAAGCTGAGCTAGTGGAAGTGAAAATATTTTGTTAGAAAGGGAAGTCATTATGAGTACAGAATGTAAGACTATAAGGAAAATACTTGTTTTCAAGGGCGATTAGCTCAGTTTTGGTGAAAGCAGGCCCCGAGTCCTAATGAATTATCTGCACGAACTCCTACACATTCTCTTCTTTCAATGTTGTTATACTTTGTTGAATGATACTGCAAGTTCAGTCTTAGCTTGACTAGTATTAGCTAAGTAGTTATTGAGGGAAAACTGTTTCTTTGTAGAATGAAATAGAACTACTTTTTGTTACCAGCACTGCACATAAACCACCAGCTCAAAATTCTACTGTGCGGCATATCGGAATCATAGAACAGTTTGGGTTGGAAGGGACCTTTAAAGGTCATCTAGTCCAACCCTCCTGCAATGAGCAGGGACATCTTTCATTAAATCAGGTTGCTCAGAGCACCATCCAGCCTGGCCTTGAAACACATCCAGGGATGGGGCATTTACCACCTCCCCGGGCAATCTGGGCCAGTGTTTCACCACCCTCATGGTAAAAAATTTCATCCTTATATCTAGTCTGAATCTACCCTCTTTTAGTATAAAACCGTTACCCCTTGTCCTATTGCTACAGACCCTATTAAAAAGTTTGTCCCTGTCTTTCTTTTAACCCCCCTTTAAGTACTGAAAGGCTACAATAAGGTCTCCCTGGAGCCTTCTCTTCTCCAGGCTGAACAACCCCAACTCTCCCAGCCTGTCCTCACAGCAGAGGTGCTTCAGCCCTCTGATCATTTTGATCAGCCCTCTGATCATCCTCTGGACCCTCTCCAACAGATCCGTGTCCTTGTGTTGGGGGTCCCAGAGCTGGATGCAGTACTCCAGGTGGGGTCTCAATAGAACGAAGTAGAGGGGCAGAATCACCTCCTTGGACCTGCTGGCCATGCTGCTGGGAATGCAACCCAGGATACGGTTGGCTTTCTGGGCTGTGAGCGCAGACTGTTGTCTCATGACCGGCTTTTCATCCACCAGTACCCCCTCAGGGTTGCTCTCAATCCCTGCATCCCCCAGTATGTATTGATACCAGGGGTTGCCTTGACCCAGGTGCAGGACCTCATGAGGTTCACACTGGCCCACCTCTCAAGCCTGTCCAGGTCCCTCTGAATGGCATCCCTTCCCTCAGGCATGTCAACTGCACCACTCAGCTTGGTGTTTGCAAACTTGCTGAGGGTGAAGATATTAAACAGTACTGGTCCCAATTCAGACTCCTGAGGGACACCACTCCTCACTGATCTCCATCTGGACATTGAGGCATTGACCACTACTCTCTGGATGTGACCATCCAGCCAGTTCCTTATCCATCTAATAGTCCATCCATCAAATCCATATCTCCCCAATTTAGAGAGAAGGATGTTGGAGGGGAACATGTCAAAGGCTTTACAGAAGTCCAGATAGACAACATCCGTAGCTCTTCCCTTCTCCACTGATGCAGCCACTCCATCATAGAAAGTTACTAGGGTGGTCAGGCAGGGCGTGCCCTTGGTGAAGCCATATTAGGAAGGTGTTTATTGGGGAGGAAGTGGGGGAACCTGCTTTTCTGCTTTATTCATTCATTCTTTAATTGCTGATACATTTCATTAGCCAAAATGTAGGCTTTTCCCTTAAATATTCCATATACTACTTAGAGTTAATGCTTTTTTTCACAGGATGAAGATATGAAGAGTACGTTTCAACAGCTACTTGCTCAGACACGTGCCAATATGAATCCACCGCAAACATCAAAAATGGTATGTGTAACAGATTATTTCAAGATTAATACTTGATGCATGGAGAAACTAGATTTTGAAGTGATCCATAATAAGAAAATCAGTTAATTTTGAGAACTTCGAGAAATGTGCATTTTGGCTGTATGTAGCAGTCTGTTAATTTTCTCTGCTCTCTGAGTAGAAGCAATGGACTTCTGTGCTTTGGCAACACACTTTGTTTAAATGTACAGGAACAGTCTCTGAGGCTTTAAAGGATTATTCCTGTATTTAAAATTAATTTGTTGAGCATGTATATTTTGACAGATTCAAGTCACGAATATTTAGTATTCAAGGAAAAATTCCCATGTTAGCGAAAGTTTAGAAATGGTATTGTGGCATTCATTACCAGATGCTAATTAGGAGAATTTTAAACAGTAGTGGAAGATAGAGCTGGGGGCAGTGTTTTATATGAGAAGGATCAAATATAATTAGATAGATCTTAGTAGAGAAACGTTTGTTAGACATGCTGCTTTTTTGGTCACAGGAAGGAGGCTTTATCTGACATCTGTGATTCTGTAGCAAGCGAAACAGGCAACAGGCTCTGTCTTACCTGATTTGAAGTAGCCATCCTGCTGTATCTTTCTTGTAGCCAACCACAACAAGAAAGCGTCTCCATGAAAACGAGGAGGAATCTGGCTCTTCTAAGCGTGCTGTTCCTTCTACATCATTTCAGAAAATGACGTGAAAAAACAGAGAAAGTGACTTTTGTTAATGATAGCTTTTTTATGGAGAGCAGATTTTTTTTTATTTAAGAAAAATCTAAATAATGGAATAACTGTTGAAGATGCAACTGATTAAATAAAAATAACTTTGTAAGATTGAAGAGACTGCTGTGTGTGCATGAGAATCTACACAAATAGTCGTGTTCTGTTTCATCCGGTTGTCTGACTTAAGGAGAGTACCAGAAAAACTCATGAATAAAGTTACTAAAAATTTTTAGGCTAGCTTCATCATCACCTATACCCTTTGTTTCTTTTGTTTGGTTTCTAGGTTAGGTATGGAAATAATGCTTAGTCCTCACAGATGAAAAAGGAATACTGAGTTTGCTGAGCTTTTGCCTGAGACGTAGTATTACCTGACACAAAATGCTGCCTGCTGACTTGTAAGGACACTTACAATATTCAGTTTTGATGTAAAACTACTGTACTTGAGGCGTTCCGGACTACAGACAGAGATAAATGCTAAATACTGGGCTGGCAGACTCAAGTGTTGTGATCTGTGAAGTGGCTGATAGGCTTCCAAAGCAAAAGCTTTCATCTGCGTGTAGTTTCTAACCTGTCTTTTCTTGAAAAGTGTGCACTATGATGTTCACCTCCCTTAGGATGGACTGAGTAAGAGGAAGCATGATAACAAGTGGTGTAAGGAAGATGTGTAAGTTCCTGCCAGACAGTAACTAGGAATTGAACTGAGATAAACTATTTTTAATTTGCTTGTCTGTTAAGTGAAAATTTTGGACTGTGTGCCTCTTACTAAAGGATATTACTTTCATTAATGACTAAGAGGGAGCAATTTAGTAACTCTGTTCTGAAACACGCATCTTCTGGTTAAAGGCACTTACTGTAAATTGATTTGAGAAGAATAGAGCCTAATGCATTATGAGAGAAACTGATGTCAAATAGGAATTAAGATAAGACATTAATGACTCGGGTTTTCCCATATGTACCTATTGCAGAGATCTTGTGTGTTTTGAGATATTTGATATTAACCATTGCTAATGATAAAATGGCAGTTCCTGGACACTAATGTTTTTCTTAGTGAAATGGATGGAGGAACATCCCATCTGCATCTGGGTGAAAAAAAATGCCACTGGTTCAAATCCAATCCAGATCCACAGGGTGATAAACCAGAAGAAATGCATGTCTGTCCTCTAATGACATTCCCTTCGCAGTGCATGTGACTGACTGGCACATCCTCAGAGTTCTCGTACTTGCTGTAGCACATCTGAAGTAAAAGGGAATATTGCTCAAGCCAAACCTTTGGGATTTGGTTACCAGTGATTTTAAAAAGACCTGCATCATTACAGACAAGAAGATAATTCACTAGCTACTGCTTAGACTGCAAATTAACTGTAATTTGTCTTTAGATGAAAAAAAAAATAGTAAAAAAGTTTAGAAAACTTCTATAATTTATTCCCCCGTCTTTTTTACATCCCACTATTGTTAGATTATTTTTTTAACTGCTTTGCTTGGATCCTTTCCCTGGGTCTCGACCAAGACCTGCTTTCTAATGAAATCTTAATTTTGATCTCACTCATTTGAAGTCAAACCTGTGTTTGGCTGTGTGTTCATCATTTTATTGCAGAAAGCCTTCTGAAGTTTTGGACTCTTACAATTTTTCCCATGAAAGAGTAAGTTTGGAAGGTGTTACTAAATTCCACTAAGGTAAAGTGGCATCCAATTTTCATTTAGACAATAAGTCATTATTCCTTTATTGCTCACAGCACGAGTCTTCAGCATCATCTGCTCGCCTGCTGAGCAGGCGTGGGGCTGCAGCGGGCTGGGGGCTCCGGTGGGGGTGGCGGCTGCACCGA
>NW_009649163.1:60919-77301 GCF_000708025.1 Charadrius vociferus
GCAGTGCCGGAGCGGGCACCCCTCTGCGGGAGGGGCGCGGGGGTCGACGTGAACACCGTGTCCTCTCTGGGCTCCAGGATGAGCCAAATCTGCACTTCCCTTGTTAAAACCTCGAAACTTTTTTGGTGTTTCGGATGTACTTTGTAGCGCTGCAGAGTTTATTGCCCTGGTGGAACTAATGGCACGGACGGGTTCCCGAGCAGACCGTCCCCCCTGGGCACGCCCGCGACTGGAAAAGCCGTCAGAGACTGGACTGAGAGCTCTGTTACCGACAGAGTCTGGAATCCGGAGACTGGATTCAGTCAGTGCGTCCTGGATGGCAGGAGAGGTCCCTAACGCGGTTCTGTTCATTCACTGGAATACAGATGAGCAGTTAAGGATGAGATGTGTTATCCCTGTCAGCAGCCCACACTCCTGTAGTTTGATGTCACAGCCGTAGGGATGTCCCTGGTTGTCCCCAGTACACCGAGAGTTGACATGGCAGGGTGCCTGTGCCTTCCTGTCCTTCCTCCTCTTTCCTTTGAGCTGTTCGTGTTTATTTTTTGATGTCTTTCGTTTTTCTTGGACATTTGCACACGACAACTTCATCCCTCTTGTGCTTTCTTCGGGTGTTGAACAAGAGCTCTTCAGGTGCTAATGAACCCCTTTATAGGTTCTTTGAAAGAGTTTTTTGATAAATGGATGAGTGGGTGTGCCTTGAATATCAAAGGATTTTTGTCAGCGGTAGGGTTGGAAATCTCCCCTTTTTTGGGAGGGGGGTTTGTCTGTTGTAAACACACAGTCGTGTTTTTTGAAGTCCTAGTTCATACTACTGTGTAAGACTACTGATTATTATTGGTGATAACGTCATTAATGATTATTATTACTGATACTCTGTACTATCCAAATCTTAATTTTCAAGAGGTGAAATCTGCTGCAGCAGCAGCAGTCTGCGTACATTCTTCTGCTGGATATTGATCAACTCTTGTTTTCTGTCTGCTTCACTGTATCACATTATACCGCTCTTGACGGAAACCCTCCTTGTCCATTACGTGTCCTTTCCTCCTTGCCTGGACGGCAGTTACCTCCATTCCTACAGGGCAGGTCACTTGAGACGGGAACGGTGTAATGAGAGCTCGATGGTGAAGTGCTTCCCCACCTGTGCGTGAGTGAGTGCCGTTATTGCTGTTGTGCTCCGAGGTGGCACACATCCCTTCAGGGCAGACAACAGTTGTACTACAGCAGTGGAATGGTTTGTTGCAGGTAACAAAACCCAGGGAGTGTCTACACCTGCTGCCCTGACAAGTCTTCCATAAGTGACTTTTCTGTTCAGACCTGACGTTCGCTGTCCATTGTTATTGTGTCTGTCTGCCTGCCCGTTGCTCACTGACAGTTCAGAGGAAAAGGTCAGATTCCTCATTGATAATTTATAATTTAATTATTCACAATAACTAAATTCAAGATTTTGTGCTCCCTTTGTTTAGCTTATACTAGATCTTTCTTTTACATTGATGATAGATCTGTTGGATGGCAGTGGGAGCAAACGACTGTTTAGACTTAGGAGGTCAATTTGTATTTCTCTTCTGTGTCGCAGTGCCGTACTGTCTCTTAATGAGAAAATGAGCTCCTTTCTGCTTTAATTTCTCATTCTTCTTCTCAATTTTTGCATTATTTTCCACTTCTTCTGTACCGTGTTTTCACTCTGTTTCTTCCATTCTTTCAGAATTTAAACTCTTTCGTATTCTTCCTTTGAAACAATTGACAGTACCATACTGCGTGTTGATGCTGAGGGACTGTTCCTGGTCTATGAGGGCACGCTCTAAGGAGGCTACCAAGGACCTGGAAGATTTCAACTTCTGAGCTTGTTTTAGGCTTTCAGCATGCTCAGGCACAAACTTGAATTGGTATTCATTAATTTACTTTTGAAGGTTATCTTTGAGACCAGTGAAGCTAGATTTTTGCTTTGCTGAGAAAAGGAAAAGGTGAAGTGTCCCCCACTCAGTTGGAGTCTCTTTTGCAGACTGCATAAACACATCGTGCAAAGCCCATGTGGCCTCTGTGTCTGACACATTGTGCTAAAGTTTCAGTAAGTATATGCAGACTTCCCCCTGCTCCTACAGTGGAAGCATTCTGAATACACAAAACTAAACAATCTATTTATGTTTTATATATATAAAAAATATATTATACAATATATATTACATTTATTTTTTCTAACTTCCAACTAAGTAACTGTCAGCGTTGTCTGAGGATTGCTCTGTTTTAGGCATCTCTAATGCGCCCGTCACTGTGGATCTAGCCATCTACGGTACAAAGATAACTTTTAGACAGAATCTTCTCTCTCTCCTTATTTAAGAATTAAAATCTTAAGAATTGAGGAGTATTTTATGTTTGCTTTCAGTTGCTGTTAAATTATGATGAAAGCACTGTTCTTTATTTCAGAATGAGTTTTTTAAAAATTTAGATATTCTTTACAGTCCTTGAGAATTCAGTTAGAACTTACTGAACATTCCAGATGTATGTGTAATTTCAATTTCATGTTCAATAGACTTCTGTGGATTTCTTTCATTTTTTTTAATTACTTTTTTGAATCTGTTATTACTATTGTCGTTCGTAACACATGGGATAATTCTGCGTTTTAACTATACTGCCTGTGTAAGGTTACTTCAGTTAGTTTTCTTTTATCTTCTGCCTGTTTGATGCCTCTCTGTTTCTGCAAAAGAGTGAATTATTGTTCCCTTTACCTTCCCTGTGCTTTTCTTGATTTCTATAGACCTTTGACTTACTCCCTTCAGTTCTTTTCGAACTTGCATAGTCTATCTCAATCTGTCAGATTGTCAATCTGGAGATTGGTCCATATCTATTTATCTGTTACCCGTCTCTTACCTGTTCTACGTATGTGTCTTTATGTGCTTGTGTGGTGGTGGTGGGAACAAAACTGAACATGGTATTTAAAATGCACTTCCTATTGTAGATTTTTAGAATGGCATAGTTTCCTCTTTCTCCTTTCCCAAAGATTCTCATTCCTTTACTCGTCTCTGACTGTTCATGAACACAGAGACAATGTTTCCAGGAGAATTTCTCCAAGGACTCTAAAACGTTTTTTGTGAGTTGGTAGGGGTATGTTTGGGGCCAGTTATTGTGATTTTTTTTTTTTTATTATTATTTTTTTTTCCCCAATCACTTTGCATTTACCGACAGTCATCTGCTGTTTATTTCCCAGGACACGCTGACGATTCCTCTGTGCTCTGGGCAGTTAGTTTCAGGTTTGCCTGTCCCTTTGCTTTGTTAGTGTATGGTTTCAGTAGCTCACCTGTGTACTGCCCAAAGTAGTCTGGGTTGATCTCCGAGAAGCCCGGAAAGGTGTATGCCACAGTCAGAAAATGAGAAAGACAAATGTGTTGGCAAGATCTTGAATTCATTAGGCAAATTTGCCCAGGAACGTCTGAGTGACGCCCACACGCATCCAGTACCCCGTCTTTTCCCTTGCTAACGCCCTTGCTGGTACAACGGTCTCTTCTGGCCATCTCCTTATTCATCGCCCGTTGGTGTAATACCATTACTTGAGATGTGTCTCAAGGAAGGATAGAGAAGAGCTTTGAGGTCACCAATTTGAGGAAAGTGAGGATAAAGAATTTGCAATAACTTGATGCATATTGCCCATAGCTTTTCAATTATTGTAAATAATCACATTTGGCTCTAGATACATGACAAGATTTCATTACATACATGATCCCAATAGTATTTTGTAGTGTGTTTGCAGTAAAATCAGGTTAGTTTCTCAATAGTATTTAAATATAGTATCCGTACAACTTAGTTATTTCTTGGTTTTGGAGTATTTACTTGAAAATAGAATTTTGTTTCTTAACTGAAGTGTTTTGCAAAAGTGTAAGTGAGGGCATAATTTGGTCTGCATAACCTTTAGTTTTCAAAATTATGTATGAACCAAAAAGTACTGTTTAAATTTAGCTATGGATTGCATACTTGTTGTTACAATTTTTAGCAACATGTAGCATAGCTCAAATTAGAGGGGATCTAACTGAGGTTACAATTCTAGATCTCTCCAAGTTCAGCATTGGAAGCTCACAGTTGCTTCTCATTTTTAGAAAATTCTTTCGAAAAGACATCTTTTTCTTTCGAAAATTTTGTATAAGCTCCAGTTAAAAAACAAACAAAAAAATCAATTTCCTTCCTGTTAATGTTTGTATTTTAAATATTTTTGTCTCTACAATGAAAACACAAAGTAGTGAAATATTTGCAGAACAATATGCTGCAGAAGCCTAGACGTATATTCCATTAGGAAATTTAGTAAAATGTGGTTGAAGTTTTTTATAGAATAGTGCTGTAAGTTACAGTTTTATGTTCAAGGTATTTATTCCTTCTGATTTATCTATACTTTTAGATAAGCTGTAGCTTTTTTGTGATATTAAAATAGATATTCATGAACATCTAAAAATCCTGTCTAGATTTTATTTAAAAATTCGGAAGTTTGACTTCTGTTTTACCTATTACTCTGTGAAAATCTAACTTGGTGGTTTCTTTTTTCCCTATAATGTGGATTTACCAGGGGAAATTAAAACTTTGCCTGAGAAGAATATTTCCTGACGCTTGTAGGAATACTTTAAACTAAAGTAGATGTCAGGTTCGATGCCCTGATAATTAACACAGAGTAAATGCTAGACTCTACAAACTGCAGGGCGTTGAAAATGGCAGAAGCAACAGAAGTTTGTCGGATTTCCTTCACGTTGCTTCTGCTCCATGGAAGGTGACTTTAGCAGTGAGTCTTTGGTGCTAGCTGTGGTTTGGTTTTCGTTGAGGGCGTAAAGTGGCATAGGCGCGTTTTAGCCGCAGTGCACACAGCGAGTGTCGGTTTCCATTGTCCAGTTTGCTGGCGTCTCCGTTATGGGGTGTATATACTGTGTTGCTGAGATTCCAGGAAATGTTTTCTTACATCTGTGAAGATGTACTCCCAGTAATACTTTATAGCAATTTCTGAAGACAAAATCCAGCTTAGAAAAACGTAGCAGCTTGGATAGCTGCTGTGCACATCCTACGGTGGTTTAAACTTTCAGTTTCAGTGGCCTTTCATTTCTTTGCAGACTGTTTCTGTTAAAACCCTGTTCCAATGGGGTGAGGGGTGCGCGTGGCTCGGCGAGGTTTGCCGTCTGTTCAGCAGCGTGGCGCGGGCTCGCTCGGGCGCTAGCTGCTGGGAGCAGGGGGTGACAGGCACAAACTTCGTTATCTTTATCTGTTCCTGGGCTCTCGTCGAAGGCAGTTGCTATTGCAGAAAAACAATAATACCCCAGAATACAAAGTAAAAAAACCATAGAGGCATTTTGCAGATTAAAATACATTGTATACATATTTTCATAGAAAGGGAAGATCATTTACAGACCTAAGCTGATTTTTGGAAACCTGTATTTAGAACAAGTAACTCACTTTTTTCCCAGAATCCATTTGGAATGTCAGTTTTTCTGCTTGCCTCTTTCTTTTTTTTTTTTTTTCTTCTTTCCAACACTTCATTGAGTATCTTGAGCTAGTTAAATAATTTAAAATATAAAAATGCTACGTATCACACTTACAGTATTTTTTGACAGTTATAAAGGATTTTTTTAAAAAGATGTCTTAATTATGAACTTGCCACCCAAGACATCATCTATATAAGGCATTTGAATTGGGTAGCGTTAAATAAGATGGATTACATACAAACTAACAAGATCTGAGGTGTAAGATGCGTTGTTCTTTGATCAAGCATTCTCTTCGTGCTGTTGTAACTTATTGTCTTCCCTCGTCCTCTTGCCTTGGAGCAGAATTTGGATTTGCTGTTATCTCTTCTCAGTCATCTTATTGGAACTCGATGGGAATCTACTCCCTACTGTTTTCTGGATAGCGATGTGCTGTTCAGACAGTCAGATCTTCCAGCGTGTATGGGCACTTACTTATTGTATTTGCTAAATGTTCTGTCTCTGTAGAGGACTAAGTTTAGCAGGCTTGATCTTGGAAGATAAACATTCTGGTAATGTAGGTTTTCCTCTGCGTTGAACTTACTGTTTGCTTTGGGGGGTTGGGAGTCCATTTGTTCTTGTAAAGAAAAAGACCGAAGAAAATTGTGTGTGTTTTTAACACTCACCTTGAATGGTCAGTAATGCTGAATCTTGAGCAGCTTCTGCAACAAGAGGAGGCTCACAGTGAAGGGAATTAATTGCTGAGTCTAATCTGAAGCAGATATTGTGGGGGATTCTGTGACCTCTGCAGTCGGAGACAGTTTGTATTGCCCTGTGCTGGTTTGGAGAAGTGATGCTGAGAAGCTTGTGCCGCCGCCTTCTTTATTAGAAATACATGAGCTCCTATCTTAAACTGTCTCTGCTAGATCCTCTTCTGTACTTCATTAGCATCTTTTTTTTTTTTGTTCCACTGCACTAAGGAACTTCTGCTTCTTATTTACTGTTGGTTTAGTATGTATGAGTACCTTCTATAACAAAGCGTTAGGCTGCCTAAACACGTGCATTGCCGTCACCTTCCACTATATTAGTAGGAGAAGAGCAGTTGTGACTAGAAAGTGGGGATGGCTTTTAAATGAGTGCTTTTTGTGTGTTCGTACCATCACAGTAATCCGTTTTTATTTGTGGTTTGAGTACCAGAGTGACTCAGGTTTTTTTTTTCTGTGGTACTTTCTTTTACCTAATGATGTTTTACTGCCTTATGTAGTTCTCATGATAGCAGGAATTAAATAATAATGTGTTCCAGAAATTACCATCATAGTTTCCTTTAAAATAGTTTTATTTTTTTCATGCAACTATTTAGCTTCACAGGATATTAGAGGCAGAAACCACTTTACTTGGACTGAGAGGATGTCTCCTGGTGGATTCTCCTCGTTGTTACAGACCCACAGTATGATTCTGGGAAGATCATTAGCAGCTTTGTGTTTTCATTTGTTCATGCATAATAAACAGACAGAAAAGACAGCTACTGTTCGACTTGTGCGAATTCCTTAGTCTCGCCCGTGCTCCTAGAGGTTGTGCCTGATGAGGTGCCCTCGCGGAGGCCGCTCTCCCCTCTGCTCAATGACTCTCGGTGGTCTTGCGAAGGCACCTCCAGGGAAGTGCCGCCTGCGGTTGTGGCAGCATCGGTCCCTGTGGTCGGGTGGAGGAGATGGGGAAGATGCCACCCGCTGCCAGCGGCGCTGAGCCGCGGTGGGCTCTGCAGTGCCACGCTGGTTGTGCTTCTGCTGCCAGGCTGAGCCTCCGGCTGGAGGCAGCTCCAGCTAAGGAATCTATTCCTTGAAGGATTTACCTTCTCAATAATGTATGTTCATGACTACTTCTGGTACTCCTGCATCTGGAAGCTGCTGTCATTTGCTCCGAATATGATGAAAGAGTGGAAACTACACAACATTTGGTATTTTATTGTCCTTGGTGCAAGCCGGTCACCAGGAAACACATTCGGAAAGAGACAGAAGCCACCTCTGAAAATACACCTGGAAACTGGAGTACTTTATTTGATATGTTGTACCCTTAAACTTGGTGTTGTTTAACAAATGAACTGTTTTGTTGTACAAGCAACATGACCAGTGTTTAAACTGAGATCTAGTTTAAACTAAGAGATCACCTGGGCTGAGTCAGTGTACTGTCACCGGTAGGTTGAGCTCAGTGGTTCAAAATAGTAAGTTTTGGGAGCAAAATTGTTTCCTTCACTGTCTGCATTAGACACTGTAATAAAGGAGGAACTCAAGGAAAACAGTCGGGCTTTCTGCTGAGAGATTCATGTTTTCTAATCTGGTTATGTTTGTGACTAACTGATCAGATTAATTTATTCCAGTCCGTGTCCTGCTGCTTTCGTTCTTAATGCTGATGGGAATTGGCTGTATTTAATACATCACAATGAATTCAGTCACTTAGCGGTCAATGCAGCCAGTTTGATTTTGTCAGAACTGTAGCAGGAAGCTATTGAAGCTAAGGACACAGCAGGATTCCTCAAAGTTCCTGTAAATGTATATAGATTAAAGCAACATCTGTTGCTGTTACAGCCGACGGCTTTGAAAGGGGTGGCATTTTAAATTGTGTGTGGGTGCGTGTGTGCTTGTGGGGTTGTTTGCTTGTTTGTTAACACAGTTTCCAAGGATCACAGGTCAGGATGATCTCTGACAACATAAAGAGAATGTCACTGGAGTCCTTGCACTGGGGCTGCTGTTCACCCTCTGACATTCAGCCTGGGTTGGCTCTCTAATGCGTTTCTTAATTTATGATTGTTCATTTCATCAGATACTTCTGAAACTTATGTATGGGAGTTCTTTAGACTTAGCCCTGTGTTTCCTTGCGCATTGCTGTTCAGCTGATTTCTGAAATTTTTGACATGTTTGAACTCCTTTTAGGCCCCAGGTAAAGGTTATTAATTTTTTTGTTAACAGAATATTGCTCAGGTTAAGATATTCCACGCTCCTTATATACAATGAGCATTTTGTAAGACTGCATTGGATTTTCTTGCCTGTAGTGACTCTGAACCATTGGTTTTAAGTTGTATAAAATAAAATTTTCCGCTCTTCTGGTAATTTCCAGGAACAAAGGCTAATGTGGGAGTAAGAACACTGTGAAAATTCGTTAGTTGCTCTGACTTTAATGGTTGGAAAAATTACTCAGTAGTTTTTAGGTTTGCCCAGCGAGAAGAATCTCGCACAATGGCGATGCGTTTGTTGACTTCAGTGGGTTTCAGGAGTAGGCAGAAATATAAGTTCTTGGAATTAAAGAAGCTGCTGAAACTACAGAGGGGAAAAAAAGTAGGTGAAGGTGAAAGGAAATGTGAGAAGAACGGTATTTCCTTTGGCTTCTTTTATTTTCCTACAGCAGTTCAACTCTACCTGTGAGTCACGGTGTCTCTGGGTCGTTACCTGTGCTGTCCCTGGCACGGCAGTACCTCCGGCCATCTGCGGCCTGCCGGTGACTAATCGGCTTTCTCAGGGTTTCCTCACCTTTGTGTTTGAACACCTACTCATGTAATAGCTGCTGAATCTTCATTTTCTGTTCCTGCAACTTCCTGGGTCGTGGAAAACTGACCAAATGATGAAGTTTATGATCAAATACACACAGATGTGTGAGTTATGGCACTGCTTGGCATGAAACAACGTGTTCAGCTCCAGCATTTGGGCTGTTGCTCAAAGTAGAACAATTTTCCTGCCAGTAATTGAGAGTATATGAAGTTGCTGTTTGTAAATTTGATTGAAGTATCAAAGAAGTATGCCAGTGCATTTAAGGATGTACTGCATATGGAATGAATTTTCAAGGATTCAGAAATTTGCTTTTTGTAGTGCTTTTCATAATAATAATAAGTCAAGCTAAGACTTATGAGCTTATATTAGCAGGAGAACTATATAAAGGGTGACTACACAGATGAAATTAACAAAGTTTTTGGTTTCGTCTGCTGTAGACAGGACAAAACCCAGTACACTTACTGATACAAAGGAGATTTGAGGTGCATATTAGGAAAAACATTTTAATGATGAAAATTGTGAAGCAGCGTAATGAGATTGCCCGAGTAAAACGTGGAGACTTCTTCAGTAGAGAAGTTTAGAAGCAGTTTGGACTAACACCAGTCAGAAAAAAAAAAAAAAAGAGTATAATCATTAGGAAGAAAAGAGATCAGTAGTTTCTAATTTGATGGTTTTCTACTGTTGTTGTTTGACTTCAGAAAAAAAAAAGAGGAAAAGTCTAAAGACCGTTCTGATGCTGGCGACAGGATATCAGTTTGCAACTTGCTTCCCTTTCCACCTAAAAATATGCCTCAGCTTGCTCTGGTAATGTATTTAAGCCCTGCAGTTGTTGTGTTGTGGTAACAATATGTGATATTCTTAACCTTTTTCTGTCTGCAGGACTAAAAATGGATGACACCAGTCTCAATTATAGTAGTCTAAACCTTTAACGAATATTTCCAAGTACTTTGTATATTACCCAATGTACATGTTGCCTGTTGCCAAATATTATTACTGCAGAATTCACAACTGTCTTGTGATCAGACTTGTACAAAGATACTCTTGCTGAGTTTTTGAGGGCCCTTGGGAGCGAGTAGGTCATAGATGACAAAAACGGTTACTGACTGCAAATGACTGGCTGAGGAAAATAAGGAACGTAGAAAGTTAAATGAGGAGACGGGGTGTACCAGAATCAGTGGAACTAGGACTTTTTGCAGCTCACTTTAAATAATAGCCTTTATAATGAGAAGGCTTAAACCTATTTTTCTTTGTTATTTTATATGGCCTGAAGTTGACAGTCTGGGAAGGTGGCTCTGCCAATAGTGACCGTTCTGTTGCTAAAATAAATTGTGCTCCCCACTAATTTCAGTGATCGTACCTAGCTCCAAAGACTCATCCTTTCCTTCCCATTTATGAACAATTTGCAGCCTGCAGGTAGCTGGATATAGAGGTTTGGGAGCAGATGTACCCGTGCAAGTTCTTTGATTTGAAGAGGATTTATACATTCTTCCACTGTTTGTGTGCACATGTACTTCCGTGTGATCTTCATATCAAACTTCAGATAAACCGGTCATCTTCACATTCACACCTGCCACCTATTCAGATAAACATCCTTACCTGGTAACTGTGCTTGGTGTTATAGAATTAAATAGTATGGCCAAGGAGGACAAACTTGTGAATATGTGGAACGCAGCATACGGAAATAGACTACAACTACTCTTATGCCAGAAGAAGGCAATATGTCTTCTATAAGACATTCTTCGTAGGGAACGGTATGCTTTATCAGGCTCTTTTCTCTTACTTCTGTACCCCCAAAGAAGTCAACAGATAAACAATTTACTTTGAGTCTGATTCTGCATTCATAATTTGATTATTCCCCCCCCCCCCCCCCCCCACACTGACATATAATTTCTCCCTCCCTCCTCCCCTCCCAGATTTCTTTCCTTGGATCAAAATCTTTTGGAAGAAGAAGTCCTGACAGTCCCATGTTAAGCAAAGCTGAATTTGTTGAGAAAGTTCGCCAGAGCAACCAGGCTTGCCATGATGGTGATTTTCATACAGCAATCGTGTTGTACAATGAGGCTTTGGGAGTTGACCCTCAGAACTGCATCCTCTACAGTAATCGTTCGGCAGCCTACATGAAAATCCAACAGTATGACAAGGCCCTGGATGACGCAATCAAGGCACGACTTCTAAATCCCAAATGGCCAAAGGTAAGAAAGTGTATTTGTCTTCTGGGGAAGGAGTAACATTGCGCTTATTATTCACATACATAACACCTAATGTAAACAAGTGAATATATTTCCGTACTAAAGTCTGTTTTTGTTAAAAGCTCCAGATAGTAATATCTTTTGTGTTTAAAAGATGTTTGACTTGAATTTCCTGTTGGGTATTAAACTGTTTTCTCTGTAAACATACTTTTTCCCTGACGGGGGTATGATACTATTTTACTGTTTTAAATCGGTGTCGTTTCTGGGTTGTGAAGACCAGACATCTCTCTTAATGTTAAACGTAGACAGCTTTCAGTAGCATCCAGGAACACTTTGTTGCAAAATTTCTTGAGGTAGCATGGAGATTCTTGTTAATAACAGAGCCATAAAGCCTTTCAAAGTAGCATTCAAAGAGTGTTTATGTGTTGTATATTTTGGATAAACATTTGAAGAAATGTGTATCCTAGCATTCTTAGTAAGATCTGACTATGCAAGGAAACATTTTGTAAAGAGTAGATGGTGTTGGTTGCCTGTTCCTTCCGGGGTTGCATCCCACCAGCTGCAACCGATTGCTCCAGGAACTGACTCGCCCACAGCTCACCCAGCGCCGGCCCTTTACCTGCTTATCAATTTTAATAGCATCTGCTCCAGAATCCATTTCTCCTGTCAATCCCTCACACAGTCTTAACTAGACACTTTAGCTAAAGGTGCAATTTCAGAGTGGATTCATCACCCAGGTTCCTCGCCTCAGAAATTATGGCAAGCATCATGCTCTCCATCAGCTGGACTCCAAACTATTGAAGTTAAGTTTTCTTTTATTTCAAAGCAGGTCACTATAAATCTTGTATTCTGTTTATCAGTTGTTTATTAGCTTCTAGAAAAGCCTTGTCATATGCTCCTTTAAGACTTTGTTAATTGCTCTATCCATACTCTAAACACAAATCCAAACTCTGCTCGTTATCAGCTCCTTGTGTTGAGGTTGTGTTGTACACCTTTAAATCACCGTTGCCTGTTCTCCCTTTTTTGCATCGGTTGTTGCCTGTGTCTTGTCCAGATATTTAGTAGTCCATTAACTACAAATATGAGTCTTAGTCTAGTGGGCAACTGCTTAGCAGTTACATTTCCAAACTTACCAGCATTTCATTTGCCGTGCTGCAGTAGGTAGATGCACTGTTATTTCATGCCTGCATATTTCCACGTGGAAAGTGGAAGCTGTTATATAAAAATACATATATAAAATAGTGTTCTTTCCACTCAGAACGCAGGATGTTTTTCCTAGGTACGTGTATACGGTTTGAGGATTCAGTGCTGTGAAAGCTTCTGCTGTTTCTGCAGCTGCCGAGACATCATCTTGCTAACTGAGGCATGTGTCTGCTCATTCCACCTCAGAAGGAATGACAGGGATTGCAACACCTGAGCATGTTTGAAGGCAAAAGGCTGGTGGTGTCTTTTCATCAGTACAATCTGTGTGCACAGTGTCGCTTTTGTCTCAGCCGTCAGTCATGTGCGAGCTGTGACAGCTTGTCTGCTGGACCGCCAGGCATGTCTGCCTCTGGTAATTCTCTCATTCTCTCACCAGGAGAGAGAGCATCCTGCAGGTATTTGAATTTGGTGCATCTTTCTGCAAGAAAGGAGCCTGACTTGTCATCTCCCTCCCCCCAGTCAAAATTTGGTATCTTAACTCTGGAATTTCTGGAGTCAAGAAACTGCAATTTTACACAAACTTTCTCACTCTAGGTTTCTCTCTTTAGTGAGACCAGGAACAGCTTTGGAAAATTGTTATTGAAAGTGTTTTCTAAAGCTCTGCGTGCTCATCATCACAAGAGGAGCACCATGGGCCAGGGGAGATCCTTCCCTTTTGTTGATCCTATTTTTTGCAGTTGCCATCCTGAATTGCAGCACTTTAATTTGTGGTTTATTTTCACATTTTATTTTCATGGTTAACTTTTGTACTTTTTCTTCTCACTTTTATACTGCTGTTTAATCTTTCTTAAAGAGCTTTAATGCGTTCTCCCTGTTATTTTTGCTAAGCCTGTCTGCAATTTACTGTTTACAGTACACATTAAAAAGAAACTCCTGATTTGGCAGGGAGATGATTTATAAGCTTGTAAGTTTTTGCTTTTCTTGCTTTTTTTTTTTTGTCATTAGCTTCTGTCTTGTATTACTGAATGTCTTTGAAGATTTTGCATAGATTTCTTTTAAACGCAGTCCTTCATAGAATAAAATTACGTTATTGTCATTAAACTCTAGATTTCCAGGTCTGTTGTCTGAATGCAGGGAGTTAGAGTATAAAAGCAGGGGTGCTTTTGCTTAGTTTTGTATCCTGTTTCGAAGAAGTCTGGTAGTGATTTACTATACAGCTCACTTAGATGGAAAGTTATGAAAAGACTTCATAAAAGAATACTTTCAAAATGCCAGTCACAGATAGAAGTATAACAAGACCTTGGAAATGAACCATTGGAATAGATTTGTGGATCAAAATAGAAAATAAGATGGAATAGAAGATTTACTAGCTAAAGGTTAGCTGTGTTAAATGAAGCTGTTATCATCAGTCTGTTAAGTACAGAAATAATAGACTATATATTGATGCAGCACTAAGGTGGAACAGTTTAAAAAAAGACCCAACAAAACCCATTTTTGGTAATGAAAAAATGAGACTTTTTTAGGTAGACTATATTATTGAGTTAAAAACATGAAATAACTCAGGTTTGGTTCTAGTTCTGCTATTAAATGTCCACCTGACCTTGAGCAAACCTTATTTCTTTGTTTAGTTTTTTTTACAAAAAGGTGAGGAGTCACTTTTACAGAACATTTTGTGCCTTATTGGTGGAAAAAGTAGTGCAAGATCTAATAATAATATTGTTATGATGACATAGCATCTTTTCTTGCTTTATTGGATCAATGCGTAAGGGATATCTTCCTCCATGATACAAAACGTTTATATACTTAGAAAGTTACTATCAGAAATAGAGGTGTCAAAGTAACTTTTCCAGGCTTTCTGTCCTGTGTAAAGCTCATCCTCAGTCCCTGTTTGTATCTTTCCTTTAATCTTTTCACAGTGGTATCTTTAGTTTGTCAGATTTTTAGTGCTTCCTCTTTTCTCCCCAACCACCAGAATCCCATTTGGAGCCCTATCTTCTGGGTTTTAATTTTAATGACTGTTTTTGTTATTCTAGATTTGCTCCTACAACATATACTTTTAAAAATCAGTCAGTACCAATTAAAAAAAAAAAAAAAAGAGGGCTTGTTTTTTCTTCAGCTATACGTGGTGCATCAGTGGGAATTATGCTTTTATAAAAAAACAAAATAATCTAATTGACATGAGAAGCAAAGCCCAAATAGGGCTCCTTTGGAACATTCCTATTTATGTTCTTGAATGGCACCCGAATAAGAGAATATGTAGATGAATCAGAGCTGCTGTCTTGCAGCAGAAGTACTGTATGTCTACAATTGATATTCAAGAAAAACATGCTTCTCCCCTTACCCTCGCACCACCACCATCACAAAAAAAAAAAAAATTTTGAATTTTGGGCATTTTCTAAAAAATTCCATATGTTGAAGTATGTCTTTCTGGCATCTATTTGACCTGGAGTGAAAAAAATTATTTATAATAACTGCTGTTATTATAAACTTGTGCTGTGAAATAGTATAGTCTTGGTTCATGATCCGTACTGGTCCTGAGGCAGTTTGTTGGATGACTTCTGTATGGATTCCACCACTTCTTCCTTCTGTTCCAGCCCAAAGTCGGCTGGTATCTGTTTAGCCTTTTCCATGGTGATCGGCCAATAAATGTCCCACAGGTCCACAACCAGCTGAACTTGAAGCTTGGCCCGTCCCTCAGGACAGGGCTGTGAGATGGACTTGGCTCTCGCTGCCTGACCACTGGCACGGGAGTGTTCCCACGCTGCAACGCCAGCGAGCTGCCTTCCGTCCCGGAGCCCACACGTCACGGATTCGAAGCCAAGCTTGTAGCAGAGCTGAGGAATAAATCATATGAATACAAGTATTTAGAATTGTTGGGTTTAAGGCTAATGAGTTTTGCAAGGGTTGTATAATCACGTACGCGATGGGAGCAGGTAGTCTAACAATGAGGTTTCACGTGGATCATCAGCTCATCCCGTGTTTCACCACAGAGGCTGGGTCTGGGTCATGTCCACTGTGACAGCAGGTGTATTTCAAGTCTGGTCTGCAACGAGATCTGATCTTTTATTGCCATGGTTCTTTTAAGCTTTTGTATGTAAAAACAGATCTTGGATTTCACTTGGGCCGAAGGTATAGTAATGGATGGCATAAACATGAAATGTATTTCCCGTCAGGGCCTTTCGTTAGCTGGACGGAAGGTCAAGAAGGTGTTGAACAGGAAAAGATTTGTAGAGGTCAGAGTTTGACTGCACTGTTTGCCTTCATTTACACAGTTATGACCAAAGTCTCATAGAAATGGCTTGGTAGGGAGTGCATCTTGGCTTTTTAAAAGGAGCCATCCTGCTACTACAGTAATTGAGATAATGAAAACCCACAGCTGAATTATTTTTTTATCCTCTGTGTGTTGATTCCATCTGGAATTGTGATTTTCACACTCTTCTACACAGTACTTCCCTTTTGCTTTGAATTGTTGTTTCCACAGAAATCATCTGCAATGACTTAGGTTTTAGAAGAAAATGAAAAATTTTGCCAAGCTCTGTTTGTCATTAATTTGGCTGCTCCACAATGAGAGTGACTGTTGGCTTAAGACATCTGTATCTACAAATTGAGGCCAGTCGCTGCCACTACATCTTCATTCTGTTTCCTGAATTTGTGTTAGTTTGGTGAGGACTAGTTGCTCTAGTTGCTGAATTTGAGTCTGCAAGTCCCATCCCAAGGAGGAGTTCTCTGTTCAGTATTCATTTTCAAGAATTCAGCCCTCTGTCTTGTTTTCTCCATTGTGGATTTGTTAATTTTGTTTTACGTGCCCTTTCCTGTTCCTGGTGAGTGTCCATTTTTTCCCAGTTTCCCTGATTCTCCAAATAACTTATTAATAAATCAGCTTTTTTCTCTCACACACCTAGATAGTATTTTCTTTCTTTCATATATCTATCACAAGCAAGGGCATACTGGGAGCTGAAGTTGGTGAAAGTATCTGTCTTATGACAGAATTGGAATTGAATCTTATTTTTAGGATTTCTTTGGTATGGTTTTCATCCTGAATGTCATTAGAAAGTTTCCCTTTTATTCCTGAAAATGCCAAGAGACTT
>NW_009649163.1:77333-116753 GCF_000708025.1 Charadrius vociferus
TATGCCAATGAGAACCACTTCAGTGTTAAAAAGCTGAGTGGACAGGCTTAAAATTCCTATCAGTGACAGAACAGAGTTTACTGCTAGAATAAATTCTGTCTCCGCATTTGCAGTTATTTACAGTGTAACTAAACTGACAATTTCAATTAAAATATTAGCTAGTGTGAATGGAACAGAAATACTGATGTCTGTTGGTGATACTTTCCTGTTTAAAAATGATTCATGGTAATTCTGTCTCCATAAAATACCAGCAAGGGCAAAGAAAGGGATGGGGATCTAGAAAGTTCGTTTGAACGTCCAGTTAAAAGTGCAAGCCCGTTACCTTTGAACACCACACCTCTTAGCTTGGCTCTACTAATTTTTGGAGTTGTTAACAGAGACAGCGGGAAATTCTTCCTGCTTTCAATGTCGCAGCTATAGCAACTGTCCTAGTGTGATTGATGTAAGTCAGTGCACGAGATAAATGGAAATTACTTGTAATTATTTTAAAGCTATATGATGGCTATTTGTCTGCTTGTGGGGGATGATGAATTCTGCATCTTTCCAGACTGAACTGTATTTTACAATTTTTTTTGGCATTTCCATGGAACAGTGACAGAAACCAGCAGTGCAGCAGAGGGGTTTTGGAGCTTGCAGTCACTGGAGCTCTTGGGTTACTCTTCTTTATGGAAAAAGCACAGAGTCGTCTTTGTTGCTTTTTTATTTAGTTGAAGGACAAAAATATCAATGAGTTTTGTGACCGCACTGGAAAACAACTCTTGGGCAGAGGCGGCAGAGGCGCAGTTAGTCCCTGTCCTGGGCACGAGGTGTTTGTTTTGTCCCTCTTCCCGTGTTACTGACCGATGAACTGGATGGTTTCCCACCGCGCCGGCGCTGTGTTCGGGGGCGCAGGGGGTGCGAGGAAGCAGCAGCGTGTTCCCAACTGGTTCTGATTACCGGGAACCACGCTTATCCCCCAGAAACGCTTTGGAAATCACGGCAGAGATGGGACATCCTGCAACGGAGGCAGCTTAAGTTCGTGTGGTACGTCTTCCTCATTTTCAACATCTAGGTTTTGTAAAACATGAATTTTTATTTTCATTACACAATGAATTCTAATTTTAGCTAGAACAAGGAGGGTGTACTTTGCAGACTAATTGACTGGTCTGATATGTTTCGAACACAGAAATTTCAGGTTGGATTGAATATCTGATGTCAGAAAATACGCAGTGGTGCTTATAAACTTACTACAGGTGTAGCTGGTTGGTTGTTCGTCAAGCTCGGTTTGCAGAGCCATCCCTGTGTTGCACGGGGATTTGTGTGTGCAGCTAGTCAGTGTGAGCCAATAGGAGGGCACTGTCTGAAGTTCAACACTTACTATGAATATTTCGATGTCAAAGCTGCTTTTTAAAAATAATTATTTGATTTTTATTGATAGAACATAACTGGGAAGAGTGAAACTTATGCATACAAAATCTAAGCAATTTTATTAATTAGCCAGAAGAGGGAGCTTAACAGGTATAGCTGATATTTTGTTTGAAAGGCCTGAGTTATAAATACAGAACCCATTTTCCTTTTACTTAGGAAGCTGAAAAATTAATTTGAATCCAAGTTTTCTGAGATTTAAGCTACTAAATGTAAATTTCTTTGTTTCTTTTCCTCCTTTATCTTGGGTATGCAATTTGTTAATTCTTGCCTTTTTTATCATCAGCATTTGCAATGCTAATGGGGAATATCACAATCTTACATGTGTTTGAAATAAATGTATTTTGACTGTCTAACCAGGCCAATGCATTAAGCAGATCCTTTCTTCAGAGAATTGCAAACAAAACCAAAATAAAAAATATTACGAATTAAAGCTGTGAAATGAGACAGAGTAGACAGTGAGAAAGTGGTTATTCTTGTTTTCATGCTTGCAAACACAATTGTCTATCACTTTGAATTTTCATATAGCTTATATTTTCATACATCATATATCAATGTTCATACATCTTATATTTCCAATTAGGGTCTTAATTTAAGTTCTGATCGCCCATCCTCCTCCCTCCAGCCCAGTTCTGTCAAGATACTGAGCGTTAAATCATGTTGAGAAATAAGCAAGTATATTTATACAAATATATCTGCTTATCTACTGCAACTTTCAACAGAACACGAACAACGAGAAAGCGAATGAAGTAAGAAATGTTCTGATCTGCAACGGATCAGAATAACTTACTGTGTGTCTGTAGTGCGGTTATTACCACAGCACGTAACACTTTGAAGTGTTTGTCTGAGAGGGTTGGCTTGTAAGTCCTGCTATTTTAAGAATATTTTGTGTGCATATCACTGAGAAATGCAAAGATAACAGAATATCTCAGGAATTAGATTGCATTTTGGGAATACCCTACAGGCAAATCAGATCAGGCTCATTTTGTTCTTTGAGTTCCCACCAAACAGTTTTCTTTGGTTTGGTGTTGATCAGGCTCTAGAAAAGTTTTACTCTTCACAGCTGTGCAGCCTGAGCGTCTTGGGCACGCTAAGTGGAAACGGAGGGACATATGTTCTGTGACCGACGCCTGAACAGCCTCCTCTTAGTTCTTGCTGATTTTGAGATAGAAAAAATATGCTGTGGCTTAAATAGTTTAAAATTGGGCCTAAATCTGTGCTAAAATGTAGATTTCCCTAACAGTTGCAGACGTATACTAATTTGGGCCTCCGTTACAGCTAGAGAGTTGGTCTCAGTGCAGTGACAGCCGACACGCGGGTACGGAGCCTACTGCTAGTAAGAAAACAAACATACTTGTGTAAGAGATGTTTTTTCACTAATCCCAAGTAAAACCATTCCACTGCACGTTGTAGGGTTAGATTTGGAGAGTCTCTTAACACTCGCGGTGTACTTATAGTTTGCCCTGTGCCTAACCGGACTTCTGTTAGATTTTGGCTACTTGTTACTAATGGACGCTATAGACAAACAAGCACGATGAAAAGCACAACATGATAATTTTTGTATTTTTGGGATGGTTTTATTTAGGTTCTGCAAGACACTTATTTAAAATTGTTTATACTTACACGCCAAATTGTTCCAAGTGTAATGCAGCTATAAATGGTCAGAAATGGTGTCTCTTCTGCATATGCTGAGGTTCTGCTTTCTCAGCAAGACCAGCTGAAACCTAAGGAATAACTGAAAGTATATTCATATACCTTCTCTTTGCTCGCTAGTTCTGGTGGTGACAGCTTTTTTCTTACAGAAGGAAGCCCTGCTCTGTGGTGGCAGTTTTCCAGAGCCTCTGGGGCAGTATTTTCCCGTGTTCTCATGCTGCTGCTCTCGCTGTCGTGCTCCCGAAACCCGACGTGCACACGTGCGTGCACACGCCGGTTGAATCTCTCTCCTTCCCTCTTTACTCTTTTGTTTTCCCCCAAAAGTCTCAGCCTCCTTTGTGTCACTATTGGCCGACGGATCGTTACAGAATTAGCTGATGTTTTGCAGGTATCTCCCGTTTGGCTTTTGTGCAACTGGCGTAGCAACGCCCACCGGCAGTTTTCATATTTGTTGTCTAACTGAGCTGAAGTCGGTGGGAAGCCGGGCTGAATGCGGCATGCGGATCTTGGCCTTCCATAACCCTTTGTGGCAGTGAAACTGTCAGAAGCACGGGACTCTGAATGCACCGTGAAAAATACATGAAGCGTGGCTTGAGTGATCCAGCACGCCTCTGTGAAAGTATCAGGCAGTTTAGAACAGTGCTGTTTTGAATCTTCTATAAATGCTGAAGAAACATGGGGCACGTGTGAAGGTAACAACTTAAAGTATTTTTTCCCAGAATATTCAAAGAAAGGCGTGAACGACAAATATTCTGGTAATCAAAGTGGCAATATTGTTTGTGGCAAAAAGACCCATTATCATCAAAGATCTGTGTTCTGGCCTTCAAATGGATGTAAAATTTTGGAAATCCTCTTCTTTAATTCAATTACACTCCGAATGTCTGGGTCTGCACCTGCCAGAAATGCTTCAGATCCAACAGTTGCTTGGGTATATTTGTTATATTTTATTGACTGGGCTTAACGGTGTCAGTCCGAGTATACAAAGTACTTCAAAGTGTACATACTTAACCCATGTCCTGTTTTCATTGTTTTTGCTCTGCTAGACCCAGCTATATAAAATAGTGTTTATTATATCTGTGGTGTCTGTTAAATGAAAGATGCAGTCCTGTGCAGCGTGTTCTGCTGTACTTCTCATATATTTTTAGTTGAATCTTTGTAATATGAAATAGATATATTAAATACTACAGTTTTTGTTTGGTAGAGCAATGTTTTGATGTTTATGTCTTCATATTTAAAAAAAAAAAAAAAAAAGGAAAAAGGAATTTTTCATTAAAACCCCCCAAATCTTCCTTTCTCTAGCTGCTGTTTCTAATAACCCCTGTGGGAGGCTGGTTCCAATCTTCACATTCTCTGAGATTTTATGAAGCATTTTCTGAATTCAGAGTTTCTTTGGGGGATGGGGAATGACAGCGTCTTAGAGAAAAGCAGCTTTGCAGTGTTACGGAGTCACAGCACTGCTGAGGTCCAGAGGGGGCTGTGAGGATGGAGCAGGGTCAGGTACAGCGGGTTATCCAGCACGCTGTAGCAGGATACCTCAATTACACAGAACAGCTCATTCTTATAATACAGTAATAAAGAGCTATCTGAAGAAATGGAAAGGTGACGTATTTAAAATGGATGAAAAAAAAAAAAGTTATTTTCAAATAATCAGTTCTTGGTGCGTGTGAGCTGATTATCACAGCGTATTATTGAAAACATTAGCGCAGCAGCCCTACTCGGAGAGGACTGGAAACTTGCAAATGATGAAGAGTGTCGGAATTACAAAAAAATTCAGGATGGAGTCGATGGATGAGAAATAAGATTTAATTTCTGGGGACACGAGTCACTCACTAGTGCACATATTGTGAGGAGGAGGGAGAAGGCTGGCTTGTGTCTTCAGGTTGCTAGTTCCCGTCTCATCCTCGGGAGCACCCGCTGTGGACCGGCCTGGGGGCAGCCTGGTCTCGCCCTCGACGTATGTTCCTAACGGTGTGTGCCAATCTGTGCGGGGATGAAAACATCGGATATTTGTAGGGTGAGGAGCAAACACTTTGTTGTATTAAGGTGTGGTGACTGAGATGCGCTTTGTCTGAATTGCATAGACATTTTGTCAGGCTTAAAAGAACCGTGGTTTTGGGTGGGTTTTTTCCTTTTTTTTTTTTTTTTCCAAAAACTTGTGTTTTATTCTTTTGCACTGAAATCTGAATTTGGTCGTCCTGATGAAGAGCTAGATGACTTGTTATTACATCGGCCAAATGTCCCGAAGGAAGCGGAGCCCGAGGAGCGGTCGGTGCTGGCCCCGCTGTTGGGGGTCTGTGCCTTCGTGGCGCAGCAGCCTCGCACCCCGCGGTGCGCGCTCCAGCCCCGCCGCGATGGCCGTGGGTGGCTGCGCTGCACCCATCTGTGCGATACGGGGCTCAGCTCTGCGCTTTGAGACCACGTCTGATCTATACTTAAGTATAATCGCTCAGGAATTTGCTGAGAGTTTGAGTACTGTGACTGCTGCAGTAGTGAATACAGGGTTTCCCGCCCCTCTCCTTGGGCAGCGCTCGATTTCCACAGTCTGAGTCACACCGAAATGGTCAGGGACGGTTTTGTTTTTAGAATTTGTTGTGGTTAACTTTCTGCTTGCTTTTTTTTGTTGGCAACACTAAGCCAAACTTACCAAACAAACCAAGCAAACTTTTCTGTCTAGTATGCACTTTGCAAGCCTCCAGGTGTACGCAGTCTAGAAGGTATTCATTCATCAAGTAACTTTGTAACAGAAACATCATCAACAACAAAACTATGGCATGCACAGAGTTTAATAGTAAATGCTATCATAGCACTGTCTAAGTATTGTGGAATTGTCTGCCTTTGACCAGCTGGGAAAAGAGATGTTCAGAAACCTTCCCATAACAGCAAAGTAGCAGCCCTGGAGGCGTATGTGGGGATTTGATGGAGATAACCTGCTTCCAGGTGTCAGCAGAGGAGGTAATACAACCTAGCGGTGAGAGTATTTTTTCCTTTGGTTTTCAACATGCCTAACAGCAAAAAAGCTGGCTTTATTTAAAATAAATGTCTGAACATTTGCATCATTCCAGTTCTCAGGCTACTGGAAAAAATTACAAACATGTGGCAGAATACAAATAAATTCATAGGTGTCTTTATACCTAATTGGGGAGAACAGAAGGAGGTTTTAATGATAACATTGCGTGTAATACTGGGGAAAGATCACGCTCCTAACTTCTGCTACCAATTGATTTACCTCTGTGGCTTCAAGTACTTCAGAAGCACAGAAAAGTTTTAATTTTCCAATACTTTACACAAGGGAAAAAAGTAATTTAAGATGCTTATTTGTATCTTTATTTACTGTGTTAATATGTGAACCTTTTAGTACTGAAAAACTTGAACAATTAATAATTGAGCTTACTATGGTAATTTATTTTCTTGGAGAATAAGTGTTTTGTCTTGACTGAAAAGATTTGGGTATAATTTTTGAAATTGCAATAAAGATCTTGTTTGTCTTATTTCCGAGGAGAAATAATTTTGACTAATTCACAAAAATAACTGTAAACCTTGTTTTGGTTACAGGATGCCACAGGCGGCCATTTATAATTGTATGTAACAGCTGTTGCAGGTTTGTCACTGCTGCTGCCCGTCGCACAGGCCAGCACAGCGCATTTGGCTTTGCCCATCAGGATGTGGCCCCAGCTTTGCAGGCTCTCTTCTCTCCATGAGGATGGAGAGACTAGAGATATCTGATACGACTTATTGATGTGTTTTTTTTCTTTTTAGCTTTCACCAGGAGGTTTGGAGACTTGTTCATGGGCTCTCTGGTAAAGTTTCTGCAGAGTAGTTAGTAGTAACAATACTGGGCAGATAACTTGCCAGAATTCAAGAGACTACTTCCCAGGTTCTTCCCATTCTTGCTCGAGATCTTCAGCCACCTCTGCTAGTGTCAGTGGACATATGGTTTGTTTTGGGCTTTTTTCCAAGTCTTAGGCTTGGTTTCTGTTGCTGTACTGCCTTTCATCACTTTCCTACTAGCATAAGTCAGAGCATGAGCTCTACTACCAAACGTGGACTGTTCACTGTAGCTGGCATGAAGGCTTCTTTTTGTAACCTTGCTTACAGGGGAAGCTCAAAGCCTTTAAGCAACTTCATGTGTTTAGTAAGAAATAATTCTGGCTAAATCTGATTGTTAGACTTATTTTAGTTGAGGAATGCTAGCTACTTCATAAGAACCTTTGAGAAGTAGCATTATGCAAAGTGATTCATAGGTAAATATCAAAGAGCGGTGTGCAGCCATGTGTGGTTAGCTGTGAAATGTGTATGGTGTAGAAACTCGTATTTCATGGCAGTTCTTAGGTATGTGATGTCAGAAGCGTTTCCGTCCATCACTGTAGTTCTCATCATCTTGCAATGTGTCTTTTGGGTTGTTTTTAGGGTTGGTTGGTTGGTTTTTGAGTATCCAGTCTTCAAATGTTTTCTCCTGTTCAAGCGGATGCTATTACAACTTCAGCAATGATGTTACCCTGAAGTCTTTTTTGATTTCAGTTTTCCAAATCAGCACTTTGAACTAGGAATAAAGAGGCAAAGAACTAAGGCCAAACCTGATACAAAAAGTAAATTGAGGCAGATTATAGAACTGTTACCTGATAGGAATTATAACCTAAATCCAGCAAGAACATGGGTATTGTTTACTGTTTTGAATCATCAGAACAGTTCTTCAAGGATAATTTGTGAACTTACACAGAAGAATTAAAAAAGATACCTGATAACCTTTTTGAAACTGTACTTTCACTGTTCTTTTGATTGGAGTTTTCTTTTTAGCCTGCTGTCTCTCCTTGAATCAGAAAGAAAATCCCAGTGATAGAACACCTTCTGCTGTTTGGTATCAAGAGACATTCTCATGTTAGTTGCTAGTAAAATCCTGCCAAGTGTTAAAAACTCTCTTCAAATGTGTCTGTGCAGTTGAACTGATGATATGACTTCGTCAGACCTGGATGCAGTTGGCTAACAGGACATTCACAACCCGGGTCTAACATGGCAGCAAGAGCCACACAGATGAGTGTTGTCAGCACTCTGCAATGTACCCTGCTTTTATTTTATTTCTTTGTTCTGTGTGAGCAGAAGGGCGCTGCCTGAATGGCTGAGTGAGGCTGTGCTCTCTGACGCCCCAGGCACTGGTGTTTGGGCAGTGGTGTTCCCTGAAGGGCGCAATAGGCCACTGACGGAGAGGGAGCCAAAGTGGCGCACAGATTTGAAGACTGGGGTTCAACAGTGGTCTGTAATTGTCTGCAACTGCTTAAGCCGCAGAGCAGGTAAAAATGTTAGTTCTTAAATCAGGGACCCTTTTTCATATCAAACTGCTTTTGAGCTGCAACACCTTTTAGAGAAAAGGTGAATAGAGAACTTAGTTGATGCAAAAGGAATGCCCTGTGCATATGTAATCTAAAAGTAACTAGGATGGATTGCTACCACTTTTCATCAGGCGCAAATTTCTCATATGATCTTTGTGTATCTCCTCCACTTCATTTGAAAATGTGGCTTTGTATTTGTAGATGGAGAAGGAATCGGAAAGAACAGAAAGAAGGGGGGGATTCTGAGCCATGAGCCCTTTGGGTATTTGAAGTGCGGGAAGGTTTAGATATTGTCATATAACTGTAGGGGAATTCAACAAAATAGCTTCGCTGGTATTTTGTTAAGTGACTCCAGCTGTTAGTCATGTGAGCAGTCCTCTATGAGGAAAGGGGACATTTGCTCATCCTCTTGCACTCCTACTGACTGCTTGCGTATCTCTGTAGACGTACCCTTCATGTGCTGTAGCAGCCCGTCACAACCTGAAAGTTTCTCAATGAGTTGTGAGCAGAGTGCCCTCCCTCAGTTGCACGTAAAACTTCTGAGCAAAGAATGTGACTTGACCACGTAACTTTTTTTCATGAATAGGCCTCTTGTTTTTAATTTGATGAGCGGGGAACTTTCCAGTCCTGTCCTCAGGCTTACAATCTGTCTTTAATTTGCAGAAAGATGCATTCCAGTTTTTCAGGCATAAAACTGTTTAATGGAATTTTTTTTTGGCTTTGCTAGAACTTGCTGTGTTATGTTATCCTGAGACTTGTGCATTTGTTTCTATCTTCTCATCTCGCAGAATCACAGCATAGTTGAAGTTGGATGGGACTTCACATAGCGCAGCCCCCACTGCTGAAAGCAGGGTCAGCTAGAGCAAGTTGTCCAAGACATTGTCTAGTTGGGTTTTGAATATCTCCAAGGATGGAGACTCCACAACTTCTCTGGGCAACCTGTTCCAATGTTTGACCACCCTCACCCCAAAGTTTTTTCTTATGTTTAAATGAAATTTCTTGTATTGCCCATTTGTGCCTGTTCCCTCTGGACACCACTGAGAAGACCCTGGTTCTGTTCTTTTATTGTCCCCCATCGGGCATTCATACACAATAGTGAGACCCCACTCTACCAAAACTTTCCCTTCTCTGGGTTAAACAACTGAAGGTGTCTCAGCCTCTGCTCGTGTGACCGATCCTTTAATCCCTCTCTGGTATCGGGGAGCCCAGAAATGGTCACAGAACTCCAGATATGTTTTTATCTTTTTTTCTCATTATATAAAGATTTACGTATTAGGGTTTTTGGGTTTTTTTTTGTTGTTGTTGTTGTTGCTGTTATTTCAGTGCCGCCTTCCCATCCCTTCCCTTTTCTCCTCTTCAAGTAATTTTTTTTTTTCCTTTTTTCTGGTAGAGTCAAGCTGGACCATGTACCAAAGTGCGCATCACTAATCCAGTGTCGGAAGAATGTTCTGTATCTTTGTGTATTTACTTATATTAAGACACTTTTACTTATTCTGTATCTTTCTTTCTTTTTGGTCTGTGTTGAGGTGGATCTCCAAATTAATAGTGTGTGTTGTTTATTGTGATTAAGGGACAGCAGTTGTCTCAGCTTTCTGTACCCTCCTTCTTCCTTAGTGCTGCTTTCTGATAATACTCTTGAACGTAATGGCCAGTTTGTGCACCCTTTAGCGTAGGATGCGTACATTATTTTTTCCCTGCATTTCATATAAGACATTCTTACTGTCTGTAAAGTGGGTGGGGTAGTTCTATTCTCATTACACCAGTTGGGAATAGAGAGTGGGAGAGTAATTGTTCTGTTGTTCAGTGATAACTTGTGTTAGTGCCGAGCCATGTTGTTGCGTCCATGTAACATGGTCTTGCTAGCGTGGATCTGAACGCCGCCTGGCGGTGCTGGAACCTGAGCTGCTCTACCTGGCCTTGAGCATTGCGTCGCATTGAAGGGGGTATACTGCTCTTGGTTCTGGACCTGGGACAGCTGGACACACTTGAAGCAATTTTTCAAAGGTCAGGTGGGGAGTCTGTGAAATACTAAGTTTAACCCAGGTCCTAGTCACGGGATCATCCTTTTCTGTCAAGTGTTTTTCTAATTAGGTATTTAAATAATGAGCATCATGTAGTATTTTGAACAGCTTTACAGAGTTAACATTTTCCCTAACGCTTAAATTCACTGGATAAGTATTCCATTGCCTTCTCTGCACCAGAAGTGATGGTTATGGTATTGCTAGGGAAAAGCTGTTGTGCGGATAAGCTGTATAGGCGCTAATTTCCCTAAACCCTTAAAATCCTAGAGCAGCAGCAGTACAATGTGGGAGCGGGGCCGGGGGGGGAGGGTGACGGATGGATGACACTATAGTTATGTCATCCTAAAAAAGCCCATCTTTTCCCATGTAATGGTTGTCTTTCCGAGGCAAATATACAGGAAAAACTGCTCCTTTCTAAGAAATCCGCTTACTGCCTTAAAATTTGAAAACCTTGCAGAGGTACTGGAGTCTCAACATGCAACAAATCAACACAAAATTTCTAAGCATTTACTGTAGGGTTTCATTATTCCTTTTTGCATTTTCTGTAACCTGTTTGTATATGGAAGAAAACAACTTAAAATTTTCTTTTATGGAACTGAACTGCAATTTTTCTACTTAGTCTAAATGCTGTAATGTAAATTCCTCTTCTGGAAGGTGACAGTTTTTTACCCCACAGTTTTCTTCCCGCTGGAACTGGTTATACTACTGTGTATGAATGGTGTAGTGCTTCTTATTCCTCATATATCTGACTACCCAATGCACAAATGCAGAAATAATTCTGAATTTCAGAAATGAAGCTTGATCTGCAAGGGTGGTAGTTAAGAAAAAGTATCTTGTTACCTGCTCATCGAGAGTCAAGCACATAGCCACTGGATATCTTTTTAAGAAATGTGGATTGTCTTTATTTGCTTACACAATACTGGATTTTGTACCCAGTAGTTTTAGACTTAAACCTTAGAATGTGTTGTTACCTCTTTTTCTCACCTCCCCAAAACCCTGCCGAGTGAGTTGCCAGATGACTTTTTTGATCAGCTTTCAGCTCTTCAGTGGTTTCTTTTTTCGATTTGCTTATTCTTAAAAATGAGATAATTATTCCTCATTTTTTTTCTCAGCATACAAGGATTGAGTTTCCTCACCTTGGAGATTAATTTCTTTCTTAATATTATTATAATAGTGACTCACAGTTTGAAGTTGAAGAATTTTGAAGAATTATAATGAACAAAGCACACATGAGAGGGCGCTCTGTGCTTGGGTATTTCAGCAGTAGTGACTAGGATCTCATTTAAGTTGTATATAGATGGTATATTTTTGGTTTTGTTCTGCAGCAAATAGTCCTATTTTTGTTAGGTGTTTAGCATCCTGTATTTATACCGACTCTCTGAATTTGCGATGTAGTTCTGGCTGCCCAAGATTTGGAATTTGAGCAGCACAAGGGAGACTCTTAGGCGTTGTGGGTTAAAAGGACTGCAGTGAGACCTCCTGTTTTTTTTCAGAGCTACCGATAGGTGGCTGTATGGCGGTAAAGAACAGGAGGGGATTCCAGGATGCTGGACCTGGATTCTTCTGTAATAGACAAGAATGTCCTCGGAAAGCTGCATCTCTTGTTTGAGTATACAGCCTGATACATCATGGCATGTCTGGGCATCACAGACCTGCAGCCTCAACCAGTCTCTGAGAAATTAAATGAAACGGAGAGTTTGGGAGAACAAGTAGACAAGAGAAAATAATAAAAATGGAGAAAGCAGAAAATTGCCTTGATGTTATAACAAGTCAGTGGGAAACACTGAAGTATACCATTTACACAGTATACTGCACTGTGCCAAGGTCAAGAAAACTCGATTAATTAGCGGTGGGGCTTGCCGAGAGCTACATAACAACTGAAGGTATGTGCATGACATAACAGTTTTGCCATACTGGCCTTTCAGCACCACCAGGGGTTTATCCAGGTAACATTACTCCTACCGTCTCACTTCCCTGTAGCCATGTAGGATGTGAAGTGTACATCATAATGCAAAGGTAGGAAATGCAGTACAGGGCTAATTGCCGTATCGAGCATAGGCATTTTCTGAGTCAAAAGCATGATGAGAGTTCAAACTAATGAAAATGGGGAAGAAATTTGCAGCAATTCTTATTATTTCTTTACATCCATTGCTCTCTCAAAGTCACTGCTCTCGGTTTGTTTCTGGGAGTGCTAAGGACTCAGCCCCCTGTCTGAACTTGTAGACACAGCAGGTGACATACCCCTTTTGCCACAAGCCTCTTTGTACATGGTTTCTCCTTTGAGCCCCTTCTGTCATATGGAACAACAGAAATAAATTACTAATAGTTTGGCTATTACCTGCTAATAGAGAATTTACCTCTGAAGTTAAAAAAAAAAAAAAAAGTTGAACAATACTGTTGTTTCTGTCATGTAGTGAGTAGATACTCTAGCTTAGATTTTATTTTCTGGTTTTAAGTTGGTTTTGAATTCTTTCCTTCTTTCCTTCTTCCCTTCACTTTGGAATGTCAAGTTTGCATCCTGGAAGTCAAATAACTGAATTTCTCTAGAAGTTATTAGAAGTCTGTCATAAGATCCCAAACATGAAATATCAGATTTGTAAGATCTTCAGTGCAGTTATTTTTATAATTTCTGATGACTTTTCCAGAAGTTGGCAGTGGTATGCAAATTCCTGTATTGCTTTTTTCATTCTAAAGCTGTTGAGGAGCCAGCTTATAGAAACAATAGATCATATGAATATTGATGTATGTAAAAAAGTATAATAAAGGCATCCTTTTTGTTAGCGTGCCACTATTTGAGAATATTCTCACCAAACTGTGTATCTGATGGATTTTCTTAGTCTTGCATTGGGCATCGGTAAGAGTCCTGTTCAATGTGCTTGATAGGTCTGTAACTGAAAACTTTTCCTTTAGTTTTTCGTGTGTTAGAACTAATACAGTGCAGTTGTGTTAAGACAGACCTCTGCTCGCTTCCCCTAGTGGAAAGCCTATTTTTTATTTGGACAAATGTTAAATTTATGGTTTTATAATGCATTTTTAATGGGCTTCTTCAAAAATGTATACCAAGCCCTAGTTATTCTGCCTGCTAACAGAGACAGAATGTACTTTGATGAAACCTTTGTTAATAGAAACTCATCTCGTATGTGAAGTGGAAAGGAAACTTCTTAAAACACTGCATTAAATGCATACTTTGGGCGTAATTTTCCATCCTTCTTCAGAGTGAAAAGGGAGATTTAATTTTTGCCATGGGTTATGTAGTCTGTATTTTACTCATTGTGGCTATCTGCTTGCAGGCTTTTGTCCTTCACAAACAGAACACAAAAACCAGTGCAAGATCTAGCATAAAGGGGAATGTAAGTTGTTATACAAAATATTTGCGCAAGATGATTTTATAAACCCGCATATTCACAAGCACTACGACACATGTATGCAAGTAGTCTGTCCAGCATCACTTCTCTGCAATGGGGAGGACAAGGATGCTGGCTGTCTAGTCCTTACTGTGTCTCATGGGTGCCTCTCAATTGGCAGCAATGAACAAGTCTTTGGACAGATCTCTTTATATGCTTTAGAAGTCAATAGTTGTTGTGGTGTGGTCCTTTGCTTCAAACTCTTACTTGCTTCAGTGTCCGTCCATCTTAGGCAAAATTGCTTTTCTTTGTCTGGTTTCCATGTTTGTGTGAAATATGTGTCTGATTTTCTGGGGGCTAATAGGAGAAGGAATGGCATATGTGATGTGCTGCAAATTTGTTGTTATCCTTATGTTGTTACAGTACAGGGTCTTGGACTGGTAAGTCATCTGTGCGGTGGTTTGGTTAGAGTATAGACCTTGTGGTCATAACATAATACAACACGTTACTCAATATTACTGCTAGGAGAAGCAACAGAAAATGGTGTTCTTCCTTATTCCTCTATGCTGCTCTTTTGCTTCTTGTTCTGCTGTTTCTCCAAAAGCTTTTGTGTGTGCGCGCATTTCTATTCATATCAAATTCCTGCTAATATTAATATTTTTGTTATGAACCTCTGCAATGAGTGGTTATGGCCGTATCTTTATGTAAAATTCTTGTATAGCATGAAACGCCCAATATGTCTCAGCTTACTGAACATTCTTAACTTCTTTGTTGTCCTTTCTTATACTGCTCTTTGATGTGTAGCTGAAGTTAGGCTGTGTCTTTCAGGTGTTAGAGGCAGACCCAAAATGAGGGTTATAAAACAAACTAGAAGACAAACAGGACATTTTACTCTTATAGCACACACAGAGCATGTCTGTTTCAAAAGCAGTCCTTCGTGGTTATTCTGACTGCAAGGCAGTAGGCCTTTGTATGATCATAGCAAGACTAGGCACAGCTAGCAGAGAGGTGTGTCTAAAATCATGCTGAGAACACAGGAAGCGTGACTGTCAATGCTGTTATCAGTTCAATCTGAACTCCTCTTTATAGGATTTATTTTGTCATCTTCAATTTTTATTCTGTTTCAAAAAGAATAAATGGTAATAACATGAACAACTTTTACAGTATAGTATAGGGTAGTCAATGAAGAATGGGAAAAGCCACCTTCTGTCTCTTTGAATGCTCTGTGCCCTTCAGCTAATAGATGGTATCAGCTCTTCTTCCATAAGAACCGCCAAGTGGGATCAGACTGAACGGCTGCATGTTTAAACGGAGTTTAAACATTGGCGGGTATGAGATGTTTAAGGGAATGGAATGTGCAGGGTGAACATTTTCCTAGCAAACATTTCTACTTGATAGCTGCCAAAGCGATGCAGGGGCTCTGTGACCTAGAGGTTTGCATCTGACCTGTTGTATTTTCCTTATCATTGATGGACTTCTCCTCAAGAACTTGATAATTTCTGAGCCTGTTTGTCCTATAGAACCATAACACTTAGTAGAATTTAATTTCATATTTTTTCTAAGTGTTGTGTGAAAACTCGTAAAACATGTTTTTCTTAGCCCTATCCCGGTAACTTTCAGATTGTGTCTTGCTGGACAGCTCCCCCGTGAGTTGGTCCTGCTGGCGGCGCTCCGTTGGACTTCCAGAATAGTTCAGGACAAGAATTCTGGACAGATTCTCTTATTTTTATTTTTTTGTTATTGTTTCTCAGATCATAATTCAGCCTTCATTGGACCAAAATAAAAAATAATGGTCCTCCTTTGCTTTTCTTTTATCAGACGCGTAGGAATTGGAAAACAAACAATCTAATATTAGATTCCATTGTAAATGTAACCTTTAGCCTCCCCCAGTTATCACACGGGAATACATGTAAGCTTCTTGATTATCTTCTGTTTTTCATTGCTTGGGCATCTTGTTTTTGCCTCTGATAATTCTCCTGCAGTGAGCCAGAGTGTTATCAGAGGTTTGTAGTCACTAATAGCAATTTATGTTAATGACAGTTTCCCTGAATCCTCTCCCATGCCTTTAGAGCTATGTGTCAAGCTTTAAGGCCTCTTACTCATTTAAATCTTTGCTAGGAATGTGGACTAGTAGTCTCACTCTGGAGAATTCAGATGTGCTACGTGCTCATGTTTATTTTATGTCAGTACATTTCGTTGAGTTACCATTGTTACCAGTGTGTTCAAGGAAATTACATTTTATCACGAGTATGGTGGATATGAAATGCATGCAACTGTATTTCAGGGAGTAAATTTTTCATGATTATAGCCCATGGGTACTAAATAAAAAATGTCAGCTGCTTGGATTTGGTTGCACTATAAAAGTGTGCCTAGAAATAATGGATTCTGTAACTGTTTGGGAAAGGACAACTATAGCACTGAACCCTCCTAGGTTTAAAAGCAGAAAATATGTGCACTTAACTGCAGAGGGAAATGTTTGGTATTGCAACGTACAATCATTAAGGCTTTGGAAAGCTGTAACAGAATAGGGAATGCAGTAGAAAAGGAATGTGAATAAGAGGAGTGTGTGTAGTAAACATAGCTTTCTAAAGAGCCTAAATTCATGTTCCAGAGAATAAAAAAGAAATCAGCTGCCTGTGTGACTTCATGCCTTCCCACATTTGTTCTGCTTTGTCTCACACTTGGGCTGCATTGGAGAATGATACTGATTCTGAAGTCTGCGTAGAGAGGGGTAGTTAGCATCGGAGCTATTAGTTAACGATCCAAAACAGCAACTCAGTTCTGGCTCAGAAACATCCATTGTCTCTTATGCTCTTGCACAATTTCTCCTCCTAAATGCTAATCCTTTTGTTTTCTTCTTCCTCCTGTCTCCTCACACAAAACTGTGCTTAAACTAGACAAAAAAATCACTGAAAAGTAATTTTTATTGTTGGTAATTTAGAGTGCTCAGTACTGTTAAGCACAGTGATAAATCATTTCTGGAGCTATATATATTTTTATGCATTTGTAAGTATGTTGTGCATTGTGTTGCTTTTGGTGCTTAATAAAATAGGGAAATTTAAAATTTGTATGAAAATAACATCTGTATTTCACTAATTAAAAATTTACTGTAGCTTCTGTGAATTCACGCTTTATAAAATCACACTGTAGAACAGAAAGAAGCAACTTGAATGTAGCAGACCATCACACCTTCATTCTGTTAATCTGAGAAATGAAGACAGTTTTTCCAGTAAGGTAAGTGTGGTGCGCTAGCTGGTCTTTCGAACGCCGAGGCCTCTGTATTTGAGAAACTCGCTCTGAAGATGAGGTACTTACAGTTGTGTGGGAACTTCATCTACTCTCTTTTAATGAGGTGGCAATAATAAAGATGGAAAAACACATACCCCCTTTGTGATCGAGAGGTACAAGGACTTTATGGCTGGTAATACACAGGAAGCAGGCACAAGAAAACGTTGTTAGTCTTGGAATATTTCCCAACTGCTAAATATCTAAAAGCATTTGATGATATCTAGCAGGTTTTTATTTTACTTGAAAACAAATACAGGATATGAATATTTCTCTAGTAATGTACAGAAAGCTAAATTTGCAATCAAGAATTCAAGCAGTTGTCCCAAACAACGGGCTTTTAAAAACTAAAGTACTGCCAAGCACTTGCACCAACAAAAGTTTTCTTGTTTTTTATTCCCCCCTCACAAAAATTAACCATCTGCTCATTAGATGTGTTACAAATGGAAGGGTTGAAATGGAGCCGGTGTGGCTTGCAGCTTTTTGGCAGACGCTGAGAGACGCAAGTAGGGTTTAGTAGTACATTTCAATAATAGTAAGTGGTATACGCAGGCCTCTATCAGAAATAACATAACCATGTGAGAACTATTTACATTCCAACAATGCCTATACTGCACGCATAGCAGGTTTAATAGCCAGCAAGGAGGCCTCTGCCGCACGTTGCAGGCACGGTAAATACTGAAAACCAGTGGAAGGCTAGTGTGAAATTTCTGTCACTCACAGGAATATGGAACTCGCTCCTCTGCGAGCTTCGCGGCTGTATTCCACGCTTGTTGTAATGTAGAATCACAGAATCATAGGGTGGTTTGGGTTGGAAAGGGCCTTTAAAGACCATCAAGTCCAAACATACGCTCCCAAAAGCAAATGCGTAGTGTAGATAGCTTGCATCTGTACGAGGTGTACAATTTTTGGAACAAGATAGTCTGCCTAAGATAGGGAGGAGATTTGATAACTGAAAATTGTTAATTTCAGTGCCTGGCTGGGAAGTGGGCCGAGACCTATGCATTCAGTATGCAATTTACTGGCTGTAATGATTGAGGAGCATATGGGCGGTGCGTTCTGGTGCCTAATGTTTTGTGGCTAAACCCTCGTTATGGGTATCTTAAAACTACAGAAAGTGACAGCTTTCAAGATACTGCCAATAAACTTCAGGCAGCTGTAGGTTAACCTGCAGTCTGCTTTCCAGCTATGCTTCAGATATCTTTTATAGTCACATATCTCTTCAAGATGTTGTGAAAAATAAAAATCAAGGAAATATATTTTCAAGTCTAGATTTATGTTATTGTTATAACTGTGAGTGAACTGGGGTGGCTGATGCACTTCAAAGGATTAATTAAGATAACTTTTGAATTAGTTTGATTGAATATGATTATAAACGTAGCTGGGAAGTAAGAATCCTGGGAAGATTCTAGTTTTTATGTAACCGAATAGCAGTTGATGCTGAATAACCAGTAGCAGTTGGAATATTGATGCTATTCTGGAAGATAAATATGCTAAGTAAAACTGACCTTGATTTTGAAATGAACAAGGGTAATTGCTAATAGAGAAGATGATGAATTAAGATTATCTTCTATTGAGCTGGTACCTATGCCGTCCACAGCTGTCAGTGATAGTCCAGCATATGGTGAAGGAGAATACCTCTTCAGGCATGTGGAGAAAAGTGGGTGGACACAGCCGTTAAGTGACGGCCCTGTTAGCCCCCTCTATTTTGTTGTAGCCATTCCAACAGGGAGATTAATTATGTTGGGCTATCTCTCAGTCTAGGGTTGCTGCATTGCATTCTAATTAAACACGTCAGTGCTCCATCTCTAAGATCACAGGATAACTTTTCTTTAAACCTTCTGTAACGACTCTGTCGGGAGTAACTTGCCGTGAAAACAGATACAGAACTGAAATTCAGGAAGACAAATTCCGTTTCTCTGACGCGTATTACTTTTTTCCTGGAATTGCTGGTACGAGTGAGGAAGGTAGAAGAGCTCCTGCATGGTATGTTTTCCAATCACAAAGGAATTTTGGAAGAAGCAGAAGTGATTGCTTCTTCCAATTTTCAATTGCCTAAACAACAGCCAAGCAGGTTTAAGAAGAGGTTGAACAAACTTCTGTTAAATACAGTTCAGGCCTTGGTGATGATACCCTTGCACAACAGGATTACACAGATGGCCTCTTGACATCAATTTCATAACTACTTTCCTATTATTTTTACTTTTTTCTACCTGTTCTGTATTCTAATTGACAATCTTTCTGTGTTGCGTTTCTTAAAATGATGTATTTTTTATCTTCTCTCAGATTTGTTTTAATTGCGCAAAACTTGATTGACTACTGTAGCCAGTAGGCTCTCCACTGCTTGGTGTAATGGAATAATTACTCTATGCCTTGAATCTATACTTACATAAATGCCCCCTATGAAGAGATTTGCCCCTTTTTGCTATAATATCACATTGTTAACCAATAAGCTATATTTTCTTGTTTTAAATTTTCAATTAGTACTGCTAATCCGCTCCTCCCTGCAGGTGGGACCCCTCTGTGCTTTTCCGCTTCCGACCCCCCCAACGGGGCAGGTAACAAAGTGAGCTGCCCTTGGGCGTCACAGCAGTCGGTGTGAGCGGAGCCTCTCCGCACACCCTGCCTGGGCATCAGCTATAGACACCGCTCTGATCACTCTGAGCGCGAACAGTGTCTGCACAATGTGCTGCTAATTTCAGTAGTTAGGAGAGGCCCAGCTAAGAAGCAAAGTTACTGAGCAAAATTGGTCCTGTTTTACCTCAAACCAGGACACCGGGTTTAACTAGTTGCTTTTTTTGCCTGTTTTAGCCAGGGTTTTTGGCATTAATGGTGTCTCTATAGTTGACCTTTTAAAGAGGAGTCTGGAGCAACCATCAGTAGCTACAACTATAATACGTACAATTGACTGCTGCCAAATGCAGCTGTTGAAGCTTAGAAGCCTTTTAATTAGGGTAGGAAATAGGAAAAAAATTGCTTTTTCATTTAGAAGCAGGGTGACTTGAAATCACGTAAGTGCCCTCATTTTTCTGTTCTGGAACATTAGACTGATATCTGGAAACACTTTGGTGGCAAGGAAAGGAAATTTCAACAGAATCACTATATCTAGAAATGCAAGTAGTATCTTGGGAAAAATGGATTTATGGGCTGCCGTTGCCTCAAGCCAACATGCTTGTTAATTTGTGATAGATCTAGCTTCTAGCTTTTGTCATGTTTCTCTGGGTAACCCGTGAGTGACCCTTGACTGATGAGTGAGTTGGCTCTCTTGCACATGAAACTATTTTGCATGAGAGTAAAACTGAATTTTTCATTTTGAAACCTTGATCCATTGCAATTTTTCTCCACCTTTTGAACTGCTTTAGAGTTGACAGTTAAGCCTATTTGAGTGGAATCAGACCTGGAAACTGTTTTTTTCACCTCTGTTAGAGAAATTATTGCAGGGAAGTCTTACAATCTTGCTTATCTCTTGTCATTATTTTGTTAGCAGTTGCAGCATCTGCATATGTATTTCCCTCTGACTGACTTTTTGGGGATTGATAAAAGGAGACGAAGCAGAGAGCCAGTTTTGGTAAATTCCAGAATTTCTATGGTAATGGGAGATAGGATGTGTATACAGAGATAGACAAACATAGATCATTCATGATCTGAAACTGGTATCAATTCTTAATTTCTAAAAAGTATTCACATGAGAGACAGCTAGTGAAACAGTTAAGAGGTGGTCCATAGTGCCTCTGTTGCTGTCCCACAAGGAGTGGTAAGTCCCTGATAGTTTCTTCCACTTACCTGAGAGGAAAACAAGAAAATCAGGGTGGCATCCCATGCCTGAGCATTGAAAACTCCACAGAGTTCTGCATTTACAGCACTCAAGAGCTTGTCATTCAAGCAAGTGGTTTCCAGCTGCTTCTTGTCCTTCGGTCTCAAACTTGTCTTAGCTTTGGTCCGGTGCTGTTATTAGAACACCGACTGCTCTTTTCAAAAGTTCCTGGCTCATATCAAACTTTCCTCAATTACCTGGAGCTGTTGTCTCCATTTCATGACAGTCTGGGCTATGATGACTATCGACTCCTCTCTGTCAGTCTGACAGCTCTAGCAGATCTGAAAGACCAAACTCCTTTCCTTGGTCTAGTGATAGGATTTGTCCTCCTTCTCGTTTGACTGAGGTCAAGGCTCATGCACGGTGTGTTTCTGCTGTAGGAAATGAGCACCTTAAGAAGAAGGCAGCATCCAGCTGACACGTGCTAGTGCATGTATGCACTCGGCAGCTTTATAAAATGGCATCATAAATAAAACTGTCTTTTGGTATGTGCTTTCCCTCTTTCTTTTGCAATGAGATTAGAAAAGCTTCAAAAAAATGCACGAGTTTTGTGTGTCTGTGTGTGAATACATGTGTGTATATATGATATCCCTTAATGTGTGCAAAAATGGTATGAAATAAAACAAAGGAAATGTCAGTGATAAATAGCTATGAATTACTGCCTTTAGAAGTCCTTCAAGTGATCTTGATCTCATGGATAATGAGATCAAAGTACAAACTTCCCACATAATACGTTGCACACAGTTTACGTGTAGTGGAACACATACACTTTAGCGAGTAACTGGTACGCTAGCTTGTGCTGCAGGTCCTTAGGATGTATTATTGTTCAGGGAACTCTTCAAACACAATGGAAATGCTAAAGTAGGAAAACAGGTATTTTCCAATGTGAGGTGTTGCTAACATCTTCCTCCTCCTAGCAAAGTAATTACCTGTTGCCTCGTTGCTTTTGGCTGTTTTCTAAGCTTGAAGCTACGTTTCGGTGTGTCCTGAGTCCTATAAACTCAGTCAACCCTTGTATTATGTTCAACTCAGAAAAAAGGTAACTGGGATAATCTGAAAAAGGTCTATAAACTCATTAATGTGTAGAACATGAAAATAAGAAATGATTATTCAGAGTTTTTCATAATACAAGAAAAATAGGGCAGCTAATGAAATGATTAAGTAATGGGCTAAAACAAATTAAATCTAATTCTGTCATAGCATTCTAGGTATTTTTCTGATAACCTGCTCGAAGTCAGAGATTGGAGGACAGTTCGATAGAGGAAGCAGGCCGTGAGGGTTCAAAGTCAGGATAGCTCAAGTAGTGAATGAAAGGAAATGTCTCTTTCAATTACCCACATGTGATAAATGATGTAATGACTGCATCTCAGTGTGGTAATTAGCTTTCAGGTTGCACGTGTGGAAAATACAGTGTTTTTTTCCACACACAACTTAATTGCATGGTGGGATATGCTAACAGAGGATGTTGTAGAAGCCTGCGGGAGTATTTGGGTTCCACTGTTAATTAGATGAATTCATAGATAAGAAGACTATTGAAGAGCATGGTACATAATTGTCCAAATGTATCTTAGGAATTCTCCAAAATACGAGGTTGCCAGGAGCTGCATGAGTCTGTGGCAAAGGGTTGCTTTATACTTGCCTTGATTCGTAGGCATCTATCTTCAAGTGACCACTATTGGAGATGAGCTGCTGAGATGGAGAGACTTGGCTCCAGCGCTTGTGTTCAGGGCTCTACACATCACAGGTGAGTATGTAAGTCACGGGTCTTTGATCTTGGCATACATCTGCCTTTCTTTAAAAGGTTTTGAAAGATTTAGCTCTGACTGAACACAAACATTTTTCAGAGAATAGAATTATTTTTCTTGTGATTTGCCCGACAAGGTAAAAGCCATTTTTGTGAGTGTACTAGAGAGCTTCCGTGCTGCTGAGACAACGGTAAGTAATGAGTGTTGCACAAGATGAGCCATTGATCTCCTCTCCAGAGAACAATGGATCTGTACTGCATCGCCTACTATTACCCACAGCAAAGAAAAACAAATACAGTTTTTTTTGGGGGGAAATACAGGTTTTCCAGTTTTCAGGTTGTTAAAGAGTTAAAAACCCACTGTAAATAAAAGGAAAAAGGCATGTTCTATTCAAAGACGTTACAGCCTTGTGCAAAGAGAAAATGTTTATAGGCAGGATAAAATATAAGCAATTTAGGAATGATTTGAGAACTGTTTACAAGTAGTGGGGAGTAGAATGGGTGTGAGTAGGAGAGAACACAGCACAACAGATGAAGCATTAAATAAGGTTTTGCAAGGGGAGAACCTTTTGAGTTGGAAGTTAGCCCTTTTCCCCGTGGGGATTCTGCAGCTCTGTTTTGGTGGTCTGTACAGTAGAGACCGAGCTTTGGCAAGCCAAGGAGTGCATGATGTCATTGGATGCATAACATGTGCATGGAGAGCTAGTAAACGCTGTTCACACTGCAGCGCGCTGCCAGATCTGTGCGCTGGAACGCGCTTTGAGAAATGGAACCCCATCTTTATAAAGGTACTAAGAAATGATATAAGAATGTCCTGTACCGAGCCTGGTCTCAGCCACAGCATCTGCCACATACAGGCATCCTCCGCGGGGTTTCTCACTGCGAACCCCCGTGCTCCGCTCTCAGGAGCGGTCCCTACAGAAGGCCTTATTCAGCGCCTGTCTGTTGTTCAGACGTGAGCTCTGAGCAGCTCCTATTTTATCCAGAAAATGTACCTAGAGCTTCTTAGTACGAATTATTTGCAGCAGATGAGAATCAAAGGAATCCATTCACTCCGGTTTCCACTTTCCTTTTACTCCCTACTATGAGTGGTGACACCATCCTTAAGCAGAGGCTGCGGGTGCCGGCTGCTGTTCTCTCTCCGATGCACAGCTCTCTCCAGACCAATGTGCCCCAGGGATTACTGGAATCTCTTACCCAACAGTGCTTCGCATGCAGTAAAACCAGAGGTGGGTTTATGGTTTTCTGTACGGGTGAAAATACAATTTCGTTCTCAATTTTGAGGTCAACTAAGAATATTTGTATTCTTTACAGTATATGTTACCTGGTCATCGGTATACAGAGAGTTAAATTTATCTTTGCTTCGCCTTCCCTTTGCCCAGGCTCTGAGAGATTAAACGGAGGAGGGGAGCTGCTGGAAGGCAGCAACAGGAGAACGCCTACAGAAAGTCAGGAATTCCTTATCCAAATGGGACAGCATTTCAAGCTTGAGACACTTTTTCTGTTTTGTATATCTGTGCTATTTTTTATGTTTACTGATGATTTTTCCTGGTAAAAGGATTATTGCTAACTGATGGTATTGTAATATTACCGGTCTGTGTACAAGACTACAAACAAGTCTCCTACAACAGTTATACAGATAAATTGCCACTCTGGAATCTTTGGAACTGTGCCGATTTTGAAAGGTCTGTTTGAGGTGTACTCTGATCACTGCCTCAGAGGAAATGTGAAATCTTTGACTTGCTGGGAGATTGATATTACATACTCCTTGAGCAGAAATCATTCTTCTGCTGAGTTTTGAGACGGTGCGCCACAAAAGAGATCCGCTTCCTCCTGTTTTGGGATGCCTAAACATTTCTGCCCTGCAAACGATAATGAGGGACAGAGACTGTGTCAGCAGTGCGCATTGGTGCTTATCGAGCTTGATAACTAAGGAGGCAAATTCTGTTCTGTGTCATTTTAGTAAGGAAGAGCACAGTCCTGTAAATATAACTGTGCTTGGGTAGGCACGATGAATGCTCCCAGACTTCAGACTCCAAGGCATAAACCTTTAACAAGTGGCATCAGAAAGGAGTTTTCTTCCTCATGTACCAGATGCGCGATGCGCTATATTCTTCATTCTGTAGAAGGAAAACCTTCAAGACGTATGTTTCCAGACTGATTGGACTGATTTTGGCTGTTACGTCAGAAGGATCAAGGCCAAGCGAACTAAATGACCGATTTAATAGGCCAGGCCATCAGATTTAGGGAACAACCTGTCTAATCGGGGATGCGGTTCCTGCAGCAGCTCCCTTCAGTCCAGCAACAAGAACTGCTGTTTTTTTTTTTTTTTAATTGAGGCTGCAATTATTTGGAATAAACCACTGTAAAACTGTATTAGTTTTAGGACTTTAAAGTTATGCTTGTTAGGCCTAAGCCTTTACACAGGTTAATTAGAAGGGATTTTTAAACAGAAGGATAATGTTAAGCTTCTCATAAATGTAAATATGAGCTTATTGGCAGCACTTCACCATTCTGTAAGTATCATAATTTAGGTAATCGGGTAGCGATGTGCAAAACTGACAGTCGCTCCATTCCTGAAAAGTCGGTGACGTTGTCACATAGAACAGAGTAAAAGTCTGTGACCAGACAGAGAGAATATATCGAACTAATTTGTCTCTCTCCTCTGTCATCGCTTGTGTATGCAGCACATGAAGAAGGCATCATATGTAACAGTGACATTCAAGATCTGTAGGGCCTTTTCCATCTCTCCTAGATCTTAATAGCTCGCAAAGGTTTTAGTTCATTCTTGCCCTTTCTTATTTTTACTTATACCAGTCAAGTACTTCCTTCATGTACTTGCTTTTTTAATATTTCTGACACACGTTCAATACCTGCTGTCAGAGCTATTGCATATCAGGTTAAAGACACTTGCCACAGTGTCTTTTCTGTATATAATTCCTTCATTACATTTTCAGTTCTAATTGTGTTTTTTGTGCTGCTTCTGGATTATCAATAACTTGTTGGTGAAGTGCTTGGAAACGAGTGTGATAGGAGAGGAATAACAAAGCTGCCTTACAACTGGAATAAAATGTTATTATGATCATCCTATCCATGATAGAATCTATGTAGTAAAAGACTAAAATGGTTTGTTTTGCAGCCGTGCATTCACACACACGTGGGATTGGTTAACTTTTGGTTATGTTTCTCACCTCCGTTCAGTTCCCCGTTGCTCTGCAGTTGGTTCTGCCACCGAGTATCAAGGTTTAATTGGGTTGCATTAGCAGAATTTTTGATGCTGAACTGCTGATGAACTGATTTACATGTGGCCAGAAAAGAATTTTTTTCAGAAGTGACCAAGAAGGTCATTACGTTATTTCCACTTTTATTCCTTTATTCCTTTTTCATTTGCTCATACTGACTGTGTTCAGCAATTGTTTGACCTAGTTAAAGCCTTGGTTTCTGCGCATACTAACGCTGAAGTCATACGAGCCTGGAACTGCCAGTCATTAAAGCAGATACTGCTGTCTAACTGTATGATTATGTGAATTAAAGAAAGGAAACAGTATAAGGAATGTTGCCATTAACGTGCTTGCTTAAAGCTGACTCTGGAAAGGAAATATGGCCGTGTTTTCCCCCACTGATACGCCGTCTTCAAAAGGAAAAAAATTTCTTTCCCTTCAGTTAGTCAACGCTTTATAAAGTCCAGGAGCATGAAGCAGGTCTTTTTTTAATGGCCAGACCAATTTTAAAGGTCAGTCTGTAAACTTAGCAAATATAACAAATTATTGATCCTTTGAAGTCTAATGACTGAGCTTTACTTGTGATAGCAAGGTTTGAAAAGACCACTTCCAACTGCGGATCTGCATTACAATGTGCTCTGTAGTACCATGGTACCAGCTCAGTGTAATTTGTTTTAACATAAGGATTAAAAAAAAGAGAAGTTTCAGGTTGGCTGGATGTCTGAGGGGATTGGTAATGTGTTATATAGATTTAGACTCACAGGTCACTGGTTTGAAACAGTGTATGTTTGTGAAAAATTGCTGGTTCCTTGGTGGAATGGAGGTGGTGCTCTGTTCAGATAGCGTTTGTGTGAGAGAAACTGCATCTTTAATCGGCATCGAGCAGTTCTGGGTGATAGTCCCCACTGGTCGACAGTCAAAGCAGAGGTGGTGGATGAAACGGCTTGTGGAGCCTGAGCCGTGAATTGTGCCGTGGACGCCGGAAGCAGGCCTTGTTCTGAGGATTTTAGACATGTCAGTGGGGATGTTATGGGGAAGCAGATAACATTACTCACTGTGCACGTGCAAAGAGCCTGTTTCAGGGGCATCCACTGATAATCTCACTTTTTAAAATGGCAAAATCTGTGCTGGAGAAAAAAAAGAAGGTAAAGTGAGTACAGATGACTTTTCAAGGCTGAGTTTGTGCTTTTGGGTCTGCTTTGGGATCACCCCTTGTAATAAATCTTTAGTAAGAAAAGAGGCTAATTGCAAAAATAGATTATGGAGTAAACGTCTGTTTACATAATGTTTGAATTGGATAGTTTTTTTTTTTCTTTTTATCATCAGTAACATATTTTCTGTCAGTGCAGATTGAATATTTTCTTATTTTTGGTTTTTGCAAATAGCTTACCTCTCACCTTTCTCATCAGGCTTGGACATAAGTTGCTGCATGGTTGGCTCCTTCTGTTTCTCCATGTAGGAAAATTTTAGTACCTCTCTAAGCCTTATGTTCTTTCAGTGTTGGATGCTTGAAGACACTGAGTTAAATGAAGCAGTGATGTTCTGTATTTTTAGGCTGGAGCCAACAGCTGTCCTAGTTATTCTTAAATACTCTCACAACCTTATGCTGAGGAATGTCATTGGGAGTCGGGTTGTGAGTAAGTGTGTTGTGATGTGGTGGTGTGCTGGCCTCTCCACTGTAGCACAAAGCAGACTGAGACTTGCCTTGGTCACTGGTGGGTTCTTCAGTTCTTATTTTGATGAGCTCTCCAAAGTTTACTGTCCAAAGTAGCGAAGCTAAATAAAAGCGTATCAGAAACTTCATCGTGGTGATGAAGTGTACTAGACTACATCTGCGTCTGCTCATCTGATAGAGGTCCCCCCTTTTTGACAGAAAAGGCTCTACAGAAGCCGAGGCTGTGCTGCACCCCGTAGGATTAGACATGTTTGCTCACTGTGGGCAGACTGGGACAACGTCAGGGCTGACAGTAGTGTCAGTAACGAGGACTATATAAGTTAAACCTCTAACTGGTTATGCTTCTCCAACAGCAAGTTGGACTAGATGATTGTTGTAAGTCCCTTCCAACTGGAACTATTCTATTCTAAGGATCTTAGATGTAGCTCCTCTGAGAGTCCAAATTCTCCCTGCTCCAAGGATTTCAGTGATGCTGTATAGTTTTACAGCACCTCAGGGTTGTTTCCCACTTTTAAAATGGTTATTTCCAACACGGCAATGACAAGTTATTCTTCGCATTAACTGTAGCCTAAAGAGAGAGCTGCTCTTTGAACGACTTTCTGAAGAAGATTTATCTGATATTTTTTTTTGAGAGCTCACTGGCTGAGGATCTGTAGACACTTTGTCATTGTACAGCAGTTCAGTTTATTCCTTTCTTCCGTTCTCATAATGCTGTAACAGCAAAAAGGGCTGCTGTGTAGCTTCGGCACACTGCGGTATGGGGAAAAGATGATCCTGCATATGGATGAATTGTGTCGCATCTCTTATTCATACAGTCCCGACTGAATATGTGAACAGACACAAACGAAATTCCTGTTCCACATTTTCCAAGAAAGTTCAGCAGTAGAACTGTCGATCATTGTAAATCAGTAAGAGAAGACTCCTTAGAGAGTTATAAGTGCTGTTTCTGACTGCTACAGGATCTTTTCTTGCGTATCTCAGGGCTTGGGCGTAGGATAGCTGGTGCAATGTACCTGCATTTCCACTGTGCGGAAGAGAAATTTTGAATAGACAAAACAGATCTTTTAAAATACAATAGTTTTATTGTGTAGCCCTTTCAGAGGAAACTTAAAAGAATTTTAAATTAAACCTTGCATTTCTTTAAATTTAGAAAGTTTGTTCTGTGTCCTGAAAAGCAGGATGAATTTAACATGTGGAGCATGTCACAAAACTCTGTAACTTCCTCACCCCATTTCCTCTTCCAGAGAAACCTGTGAAAAGGTATTTGTTAAAGCAATTTGTGGTGGTGTTTTGTTTTTGTTTTTGGTTTTTTTTGTAAGTACCGCAGATTTCTGATAGGCGGACTGTCCTAAGGAAGAATCCCCATCATTTAGCACTGCTTCGTTTTGCTTCTTGGGGCTCTTGGCAAATGAGATGATTCATCACACTATGCAGCTAGTTGCATTTCTTCCATGAAATTAATTAAGGCAGTTTGTCTTTCTCCCCCACTTCTATTTTTGTGACTAATCTCTTTAAATTATCCTTTTACTGTCCTTCCTAGCTTTTCATCCTTCATAAACTTTTTTATAGCCTCCTCTGTTCTGAAACACTGATAAGCGAACACAGTATTTTTCTGTTTTGTAGTGTTGCTTCTTTTTGTATAATTACCTGTGTCTTGCTTTGTGCCATGCCAAGATTCAATATTTGGGATTATATGCTGGCAGTTTGACTCATTTAATTTATTTTATCTTCCAGTTTCTTCATGTCATTTCCAGGCACATCTGGAGCACTCTTGGGGAGCAGTGTCTGGGGGAGAATGCGATCTCAAACCCTAATTGAAAGTTTTCACATTTAGAATGGCTTGGGAAGTTGTTCCGATTCTGCTAGTGTGTTGATGGATTTGTGTACACAGTGCTGGTGTTCCTTTAAAGGTACCACAGCTGTCTACTTTCCTGCTTGCTGTTATTTCATATTCAGACACAGAATTCTTCATTTCAGCACAAACCTTTCTTTTTAAATCATTGCCTCTTCCAGCAAATGATCGCCTCAGACCTTTAGTCCCAGCAGCATCTTACTGGGAAGAGTAAGATTGTTTTCAATCTCACTACTGTCTGCGTGTAAGAAAATTTAAATTGCAACTGGATTCCTTGAAAAGAATTCATACCATTATGTACCAATGCTCTGAACAGAAGGCTTAGAAATTTAATAGATTTGTTTAATATTCTCTGGGTATTTTGCTAAAAATGCAGAGCACTTTTAGAAATATCACTGTGCTGCAGTGATTCTCACTGCAGGTTTTGAGCCCCTGTTGCCAGGTCAGTGGAGCACCGCAGGAGCTCCGCAGGCCTGCGGGTAATAAACTGCTGCCGGGAAATTTCGTACCCACAGTTGGCTGAATGTGGTTTTGAGCACTGTAATTTAAATGGAACTGCAGCTCAGGTGATCCAAACATAAAGCTGGACTTGGAAGGACGCGTTCCGTGTCAACGTGTTGTGTTCAGGTGCAGTGAGTTTGTTCTACAGCAATGGCACTATCCTGTTACATGTAACAAGCCATAAACCCGATTTTGTTTTCCAGTGATCAGAAGATAACCATGTTCTGTAAAATTCCTGTACATCACACAAGAATTCTCCTGCAGAGTTGAACAGAGGTCGATTCAGAGCAATTAGGTGCCTGCAGTACTCTGGAATAAATCAGGAGCAGTGATGAAGGTGTGTGCCCAGCGTCAGGTCTGATCAAGCTTTTCGTGAGGGTTAGACACCTGCAGGGTAGGACAGGAGACCCTAAAGGTTAAACAACTCCCCTCCCCCCAAGAATCCCCAAACCAAGATTCAAACCCCCCAAAGTCCTAATGGCTCTCTCTTTCAGACACGTTAGAAACATGTCCTTTTTTGGATGGTCAGTGATCTGTTGGGTACCATCCACTGCTGTGCAGCAATCGTGGAAACAATAACCAGGCTATTGCTAAACATTTTGAATCCTTTGTGCCAGTCATCAAATTAAGCAATGTTTCTGGTTTTTCCCTTGTGGTATTTAAAAAAAAAAAAAAAGGAGGTAATTATGTAGCATTTACATACTACCTATGTAGTTAGCAATTACTGTTTTTCTTGTGGGTCATGTGTGCTCAGTATGGTACCTGGTCACGATTTTATTATTTAAGTGCTAAGAGCATGCTTTTTCCTACTTGGTTCAATCGTGTCGTGAAGACCTTCCAAAGCTTGCTCCGAGAGAAGAAAAGTTAGGTGGTGCGTGTCAGAGAAATACAAAACAGACTAAACTGGACTTCCAAAACGGTGTGTGTTCTTTAAGTGGTCTTGCCGACATGTTACAAAAGGCACCAGTGCAAAGCACAGCTTATTGATCTTGCTTGTGAGTTTATTGGAAATACCGATGCTTAATCGTGATCCAGAAGATGTGGGTAATCCGGGTAACAGAATGCAGATCCAGTCTGTCAATGCAATCGCAGTGTTTTCTGGACAAGGAGCAGTGGATCAGCTGGCATTCTTTTGGAGACCTGATTTTCTCTGTGTGCATTATTGGTGCTGCTGGTGGGGTATGGGTGGCTCTTTGCCACCCGCAGCGCTGCCTAAAGCGGACACGTTATTGCCACGGTGCATTTTATTGCTGGGTGCTGCTGTTGGTTAACTTTATGTTTGATTAGAAGTAGCAGTGGTGACCTACTGAGGTTTTCTAGCACTTTGAAAAACTTTCTTGCAAATTTTTTTGAAGCGCTTTTAACATTTGCTGCTTTTGGTAATATATAAATACCTGAAGGGAGGGTGCAAAGAGGATGGAGCCAGGCTCTTTTTGGTGGTGCCCAGTAACAGGACCAGAGGCTGTAGGCACAGGCTGAAACACAGGGGGGTCCCTCTGAACATCAGGAAGCCCTTTTTCACTGTGAGGGTGACTGAGCGCTGGCACAGGTTGCCCAGGCAGGTGGTGGCATCTCCCTCCCCGGAGACAGTCAAAAGCCACCAGGATGTGGTCCTAGCAGCCAGCTCGGGGTGGCCCTGCGTGAGCAGAGGTTGGATGAGGTGAACCTCAGAGGTGCCTTCCCACCTCAGCCATCCTGGTATTCTGTGGTTTATTGCCTACAGACAAAGTGCCACCTCCAAGTTTCCCACAAGATGATCCACACGCTATAGGAAAGTATGCTTTTCTGTTTTAGCTGTGTCTGTTTTCATCCTTAAATCTGTATTTCTTAGTAAGCGGTAATGGTTTAAGCTGCTGGTGGTTAAAAGGCAGGTCCTGCAGGATGGCTGGGGTCGCTTGGCAACGTGCGGGAGGCGAGGAAGGAAGAGCTGCGTCCAAATGTGTGAACAGCAGCATCCCCTCCGAAATCACTGGCATGGGAGACGGGAGAGTTTCCTCAAAGACCTACAGCACTTGGGAACATTCCTTGGGGGTGTGAGGGAATATTGTGAATCGTGGAACATGTAATCAAGTTGTGGTTGCCTTTGAATCCTGCAACTTACAGTAAAAAATATTTATTTCTAAATTCCCTGTTCATGAGGTCCTGTTCCCCTCTGACTGACAGTACTCCATGCATATTCCCCGCTCCAGTTCTCATTCGTGGCTCCACAGCATTGCTGCCCGTTCCGTGGAGTCCATCAGCGCTGCTGTTTAATTGGGCGGTGCTGTTTAATATCAGGTGCTGCGGAGTGCGGTGGCACACGGCTGCACAGACAGATACCCACAGGGACACGAGCGCCCAGAGACACGCGGGCGAACACACGCGCGGCCGCGCTCCTCCTCCTTCCTCTCCCTAGCGGAGGTGTTGCTCCCTTTGCTCTGTGTGCTCTTTCTCTCCACTCTTTGCTTCTCCTTCGGCCCTGCAGCCCCTTTGTTTGTGGCAGGAGAAGCAAGAGAGCGAGCCTGCGAGTAGAACCTCCTTCCTTTGGGGTTTTTATTGAGTTGTTTAAACTTGTACAGTAGGAGAGTTCCCATGGAACGGAACCACGTAGGGACAGGACACTTCTGCCTTCTCCAGCGAGGGAAAGCCCCCACTGCTGCGTCTGCTTTGGAATAGCAACGCAGACGTGACCAGAAGCCTCACCTCTGTGTGAGGCCAAGCTGTATTTGTCAAGGTTTCTGATCAAATTGGCAGTGTCACTAAAGACACAACTAATTTCCTTGACAGCTGGTTCTTAGACCAGTCTCCTCCTCTCAGGCGTTTATTTGTTCTCTTCTGTGCTAAAAGCCATTTGCCAGTCCTGTACGTGTAACCAGTGAGAAGTAGACCTACGTAACTTGGGGGTGTCGGGGGAAAAAAAGAAAACTGAAGTCAGCAACAGGTATACGAGAATCTCAGTTTTAAGGGCAGAAAGACAAAAGCTCTTAAAGCTGGGTAGCACTTTTCACCTGCAGTTTGATCAGATTACCCGTGTATCCATAGCGTTAGAAAATGTGCACTCAGGAAATGCGGGGAAGAAGAACCTAAATGGATGACAAGTCTCAGAGCATCCTAGTAAATAATTACATGAGGTGAGAAAGTACAAAGAGTTGTGGAAAAACAGTTCGTTTTACTACAATGAATAGTGACGGACATTTCCATCAGTTTATATCCTCAGGATAAAGAGGGACGAGGAAGAAGATGGAGTGAGATGATCCTGCCACGATCACCATACAGTCTGGGCTGTCGTGATTTTCTCCTTGCTCAGAAAGAATCTGAATGCTACAGCTTCAGTCATGAAATTTCCTCCTTTGATATTAACTGCTTGGTTGGAATGACAGCAATGACTCCACTTCTGTTACGGGCGTGCGTAGGGCCATCCTGTACTAGTTCCAGTCAATTCATGTCCAGCATTGCCAGATAATAATACTTTCCTTCCCATAATGTCTCTTCTTGGCTGTCTGTGCAGTATTGTGGATTCTTTGGGAAAAGTACCATTCTTAAACATTTCAAAGGTGCCTGTTGTACAGTTAGTTCTGCCACTAATAAACAAGAAATAACATGCCCTGAAAAACAAGGCTGAATTTCAGTGCTCTGAGCTAGAAGGAGGTTCGCCCCCTCAACCTCAATCTCCATTTCTTCAGCATCTGCAGAAACACCCTTGCAGAGGGGGTGACTGAACCGGTCCTTTGGGGGCTGCCAGTCCCTCTGTGAGCATCGGGCAGCCCCGCAGTGCCCCGTTGTCACCGGCCTCACGAGAGGGGCAGATCGGTTGCCTGGTTGTCCTGGTGTGATGTATTAGACAGTTACAGACGATTTATTTGGCTCTTTGAATTTCTCACTTGAGACAGCAGATGGTGATGGAAGTCGGCGAGGGAAGATTGGGAGAAGACCCTTCTCCAGCAGAGGACAGATAACAAAAAGGACACTTTTTGGTAAATCTTTGCCTCCCAAGTATTACTTTGACCCACATCTTGACTGAATTACACTTGTTTCCATAGCAGCAGTAATTGTGCTTCCTACAGAAAAAGGGAGGGGGAAGTCATAATTAGAAGCAGGTCCCAAACACGATGTTTTCTTCTCAGAATCATGTAATGAAAGAGCTGAAGCTTCTTACACCAATAACAGAGTCACAATCAGCAGTTCAAAAGCAAACACCTTCCTTGGTAAGACACAATTAAAATTTAGGATATGTTTCCTATCCAATGAACTACAGAAATACGCATTTTGCCATATGGCTATCATAAATATTTCACGGGCACATTACATTTAAATGAGTACAGTCACTAGCCAGAAAATTTCTGTTTGTGACTGAAACTTTCATCCTTAGGCTTCTTGATCTGGAAGTTCTCCATCTCTGGCTTGCAGGGTGCTGTATATGATTAGCTTTCCCCTTGCAAATAAAGAAGGATTTCGGCCCCCATAATGATTTCTGAAAATTTCAGAATATAGAGTTAGGTGTGTTCCCATGAAGACTCAAGAGTGGCGCTTAGTTACTTCTTCCCTGGGTTTTGTCTTTGCTTATCCCTGCTGCAGATGAGTTTGAATGGTTTATCTGTTAAAATTAGACTCACCCTTGTGTGGACAGAATTCTTTCTGGGTCCTCTTACGGAAACCTGGAAATTATGTGTTCTACAGGCATCTTGCCTGTTGAAGTGTTGGGCATGGAGTGTGCTGGGTTTGGTGGCGGTGGAGCTGACTTTCTTCGTAGCAGACTGTTCGGTGCTTTGTTTTAGCTTTGTGACCAAAACAGCGTTGACAGCACCCAAATGTTGTAGCTGTTGCTGAGCTGTGCCTACACAGCATCAAGGCTGTCCCTGTTCCTCGCTCTGTGATAGTGCTCAATTCCTTGCACCTTTTCTACCTGAAACATATAGGTAGAATAGGAGTAGTGCTTAGATGTGCATGGGTAAATACATAGTCACAGTTGAGGTGTCAACAGAGATTCTTTCTGTATGCTGTCAAAGGAAAGATGATGAAATGGGGCAGTATTTTTTTTCTCCCCACCACCCCTACAAGGTGTGGAGTGAGGCTCTTATTTGGAGTACCAAAGGGTGGCGTAGAGAACGACGCAGTGTTTCACCATTTATTTCCCAAAGGGTGTGAAATGGATGGAGTTTTATGACAAGACTTGGTCCATTAATTAAAAGAGAACTGCCTAATTTTACAGCAAAAGCCCCAAATGAGGTAGAAAACGTGGATATGCATGTGCATGCCCTCCGAAGGTGAGTGGGTTTTGAGGGGTTTATTTTCCATACACATTCCTGGTGTACCCATCTCTGCGCTGTAGGCGAATCTTTGCTGGGAACACTTGCTGCCTCCCGCGTTTCTGCTTGTCAATGGTCCGTGTTACAGAACCACAGAATGGTTTGGGTTGGGAGGGACCTCTGAAGGTCATCTAGTCTGCCCCCCTGGTATTCGGCAAATACCGCGCCAAGCCAGATTTGCTTTCTTAAGAAAATACTTACAAAAGAGAACGCCTGGAGGCCGGGGCGATGAATCACAAGGAGCGAAGCGCGTGGTGCATGTCCTGTGCTCCCTGTGAGCAGCGCAGTGCCGTGCGCGGTCCGGTCCCTCGGCCCTCGCTCAGGTATCGGTACTTGAGAGGGGACTCTCTATTACAACAAGATTAGCCCTAATCTTGTATTAACCTATCTGATCACTTCATGGTACCACTGAACAATTTGTAATTAGCGACGGGCACCGTCGGCCCTCAGATAATTTGGCCCGTGTGACCACTTCCCTCCTTTGCCCCTCCAGCTTCGTGAATCCAGTTGCCAGTAATAAATGCTGTAGGCATTTTCCTTATCTTCAGTTCAGTTCTGCATCTCTTTGAACTAAATCATGCTGCATCTCTCTAATTAGAGTCTTAAGCAACCAGTTTTTCTCAGCTGCTTCTCCTGTCAGAAGTGGTATTTTCCAGATAAGTATATCCTCATTTTTCAAAGCCCTCTCCTCGGTTTTTCAGCCTGGATTATACTGCTGTGAAAACAGCTTTTTCTGCTTGACTAAATAAAGTATTTTCTGAAGTGATTTTCAGTCTTTTGAAGAGAGTCAGCTGCTGAGATGTGAACCCCAGGTAACCTAATAATGAAAATAATCCATGCTACTGCTGTACAGTATAGAACAATCAGTCTTTGTGACCAAGAGAACAGGGCGAAATGTATAGTCCAGTAGCACAATGCCACAGGAACAAAGGGAGGTGGACCAGAAGACCAGCACAACACGCGGAAGGTTTGTGGGACCCTGAACGGCTCCCCCAGCCCAGGGTGTTCTTGCCTGTTACTGAGCGCTCTGGCGCGTGTGCGCTGACGCTGCCGAGCGACCACAGCACCTTCAGCTCAGCTTCAGACTTCTCTCTTCCTATTCAAGAAAGGAACAGCGGATTGTGTGCTCAAAGCACCTTTAGCGTGGGGCTGGAAGTAAATTTTGATTGTAAATTGCATGAGAACTTGCCATAAATTAACATGGAGAGATGAGTTAGCACTCGCTGATTTCTGGTCATGGAGGGAAGGGAGATTCTTTCAGAACTCCAGTACGCCGGTTACTACGCTTCAAGGGAGTTCCCTTCTCCCAGACGAGGAGACCTTTCTGAAATTCTTCCTCCTGTTTGTAGTTCACACTTGGTTAGCAGCTGCGGGAGCGCAGATCAAGTGTGCTGTATCTGGTCTTTAAACAATGGCAAGGTGCCGCATTTGTGTTCAGTGTCCTCAGGTGAGGCAACGCGATAGACGCAGAATCATTGTAATAAATTGAAAGCTGCTTTAATAAATTCAGAAATAAAAGGATTTGATTTTATTATGCTTCATGAATTTGCCAAGGGACTTGGCCATTAGGAGCTTGATCTACGTCCCTCTTCTGTGTTGGTGTATTGTTAACTGTTACAGTGCTGGCGTCTGTACACGTCTTTGTTACAGCAAAGCATGCGTCGTAAGATCAAGTGGTTGCTCTAAATCTTTATGTACCTGCTGATACTGCCCAATTTAGCTGCTTGCTAAACTGTAGCATGACACAATAAACTGAATTCTTATACGTTGTGCATAGCTTAACTTGCAGTCTGCTCCCCAAGCCATCTCCAACAGGGCTTTTCTCTACTTGCAGTATACGTGATTGCTTCTAGGGGATGCACTTTGGTTGAGTAGAAGGAATTCCAAGGCGTAACAAAGGTATTACAACATAACAGTTATTAAAAATGAAGGGTTATGCAGGAAAGGAGATAGTACTTCAAATAGTTAATTTTTCAGCCATTTCACTTTTTATGAACCATTTCCCTTTGATGGAGCAACATTATCTTCTACTTCGTGTTTGTATTATTACACAACTTGTCCACTGATTCAGACTGAATTTTACAAAGCGCTAGCAGTCGAACATTCTTGGCTTTGCTGATTACTTGAGAAAATTGGTTCACTTTGAAATGGACATGAGGATTCTGTCCTCACAATGGAGCAGGTGGAAGCCACCAGCATGAGAGGGTGCTTTCAGCATTTTCTGGCAATTGAATCACTACGTACTGAGTGGCTTCCAACCTGGGAAGAGAAACTGGAACCTTCAAAACAAACCCAAAAATCATACTGCATTTTCTTTAATCATAAAGAAGTTAGATAACTGCCTGACTTCGAAAGAGTGAAGAAAGTTTGCCATTTCCTTCAGATGTCAGGCATTTATACTGCCTTTGTTCTGGATATTTTCTGTGGCTTTGAAAAGAGTGTCAATGTTATTTCTTTTCTTCAACAGAAAAAAAAAAAAGTTTAAATCTAGCAGAAATGCCAATCACTAGAGTAAGAATTAAGATTAGGAGTGAACCAGCTCAGTCCCATTTGTGACAGGTGTGTACGCACAGCTCCTGCTTTGCTTCCTGTTAATTATCTTTACTCAGGAAGAATTTCAAAAAACTTGTTGATCATGTCAAAACAACACATTTTGCAATCTGTCCATGAATTAAATTAAGCTTCTTTCTGACAGCGTCATGGTAAATGGCATTGTCTGATCCTGAGCGTTTATTTTCTTTACTCAAGTACCGACTCCTCCATTTACAGAACTCTTCAGAACTGTCAATGCTGTTTTTTAAATTTATGGAAATCAATGAGTTTCATGGCACACTGGCTCTACTGTTACTATAATAGAAGGCCATAGCTCCACGATACGCTCGCTCTGATGAGTAAAACCAGATGGAGTTCCTTTTCTGCGCTGCCACACCTATTCTCTTCTGTCCGAGCTGCTTTTCAAAGCTTTGGTTTTCACTTGCATCTTCTTGGCAATTTAGTTTACAGCCTGCTGCCACGAGCCCCATCAGCAATCCGGATGCAGGGGTGTGAGCAGACACACAGAGCTGAGAGCACACGTTTGAGGGTGGCGCAGGACAAGGTGGGAACTACTTGAGGTGCTTTGTGACCGAGGCTGACGTGCTCTGGAAGGGTTGCCTGAGCTTTGCCTTGGTCCCGGAATACGTGCCATCCCTGTGGAAGGGATACAGTCTTCCACCACGGAGGTTCCGTGTTGGCACCGCCGGTACGGGCGAGCTGCTCTTGCCCCCGCGCGATCTGAGTCACACCACCCTTCGGGACTGAGCAACTGCAGGGAGAAGACACCAACTGTTACATTTCCAAGAGACCCTGCAGTGAATGCTTGTTGATCTATTTGGATACTACGTGTGCTGTTAAATTTATCATTTACCTCTGAGATGCTGCACTGTTGGTCATTCACTGTAGCTGTGAAAACTCTGACTCTGCACCACTTTGATAATATAAAACCCAATTAAATTGTGTTGTGTTCCTGTATGAAGGATTTTTAACTCTCCTGAGACTGTTTATTTTTTAGAGAATTGTCTCAGAGCAGTACCAAGAGCTCAGGCTGAAGCTTTGCAATTCTAGCACAACCTGCTCCTCAGCGGTGGCCAGAAGGCTTTAGCTGCCCAGCTTCGCCTTCCGCCGGCAGCACTGTCACCAGTGGGTTCTGCACAGGTGCTGGGACTGGCATGTCTCCTTTGGTTTTCTTCTGCTGTTAACAATCCAAGAACTGCAGCCACCTGGGGGAAAGTTGTGATTTCCCTCAACACAGGTGAGACAATCCAGGGTGACCAGAAGAAACAGATGCATTGAATAGGAAATTACATGGAAAAATGCAGTTTCATCCTAGTTTATCCCTTTCCCCTGGACGTGAGCTCAAAGAACAGGCTCTTCTCCCCAAAATGTCCTCCGCTGTCCACTCTACACATCCTGTTCCGGACCGTGTCGGAGGTGCCACAGCACGGGGCGACTCTGGTCCTGTCGTTGCTTTGTCAGTTCAGCCTTAGTACACGGTGGGACTTGTAGCTCTTCTGTCGATGATCTCAGCCGTTGGAGTACTGCCTCAAACATTCCCAAGAACCAGAACGCTCTTTGCTCTGGTGAACCCTGAGATTTTGCATTTTGGAGCATCAGGAGCGAACCGCGTCCCGGACTGCTTTAAACCGCCGTCCTGGATCCTGCTCTGGGGGGAAAACATGTACCCATGGGGGAGAACGGTGTTGTTTCGCTCCCGGTACCCGCCGGGGCGGGACGCGGAGCGGTGCGACATCCCCGCGCG
>NW_009649163.1:117849-118569 GCF_000708025.1 Charadrius vociferus
GGTCGGTGGCCCGGCGGTGGCCCGGGGCGGTTGGACCTCCCTCAGGACGTTCTGGTCGCGGCGCGGTTGGCAGCGCTTTTTATTGACATTCTTTTAAGGGAAAATGTAGCGAAGTGAGCTGCCGCCCCTCCCCAGCGGTGACCCCGCGCTCCCCGCAGCTGCGGACTATTATACTTTTTATTTTTCTTTTTGCTCTTTTTTTTTTTTTTTTTTCCTTTTGGAAAAACCTGCTTGAACCAGCAGGGCTCCTTCTTTCTTTGTAGCGTGATGTGTGATACTGTGTTTTACATCAGGGAAGAAATAGAAATCATATGTGAAATGCATGAGAGCGTCTCTTGGTTTGAGAGGTGGATGTTGAAATAAACGGTGCTTCAGAACGTCCTGGTTGGAGAGTGTGTTGCCACTGTGTCTCTGGGTAATCCGTCAGGCTTTGTGTCGCTGATACCTCATCTCTTCTCAGCTGTTCTGAAGCTGTTCCTTTAATTTTCTCAAGCAGGCGATTGCTTCTGGTCAGAGGAGTTCTTATTTCAAATCATTGTGTCTTCAGCAGGGTAAACAGATGACAGGCGAGCTCGATGGGAGCGCCTCTGCGTTTTTCAAGCCCCTGTGTGCCTCCTTTCAAACTGGTTTTAAGATATCTACAAGCTATACATTTTTAAAATGTCTGTTTTTACTATTTTCAACTGAGTGTGCAGTCACTCCTGTGGTTATGGCTGGGGG